>NC_133652.1:235191757-235492567 GCF_009905375.1 Apium graveolens
TTGAGCTAAAGTCTCATACCATGCTCTTGGAGCTTGCTTAAGGCCATAAAGTGCTTTGTCAAGCCTATAGACATGATTTGGAAATTTTGGATCTACAAAGTCTGGAGGTTGTTCAACATATACTTCTTCTTCCAATTCTCCATTGAGAAAAGAACTTTTTACATCCATTTGAAAGACTTTAAACTTCTTGTGAGCAGCATAAGCCAAAAAGATTCTTATGGCTTCCAATCTAGCAATTGGAGCAAATGTTTCATCATAGTCAATACCCTCATGTTGAGAGTAACCTTTAGCAACTAGCCTTGCTTTGTTTCTTGTAATTATGCCATCACTGTCAGTTTTGTTTCTGAACACCCATTTTATGCCAACAATTGATCTGTTCTTTGGTCTTGGCACTAGGGTCCGGACTTTATTTCTTTCAAATTCATTTAACTCTTCCTGCATTGATTGTACCTAATCAGCATCTTGAAGAGCTTCTTCCACTTTCTTTGGTTCAGTCTGAGATAGAAAGGAATGATAGAGACATTCATTTGATGTTGATATTCTAGTTCTGACACCTGTTTCAGGATCTTCAGTTATTAAGTCAGGTGTGTGTGATTTAGTCCACTTCCTTGCAGATGGAAGTTGATCTCTAGAGCTGGATCATCCCCCATGATCCATGTTGTCTCCATCATCATTTTCTGATGCTCCCCCTGAAGTTATGCTCTCTGAGATTCCAGAATTTTGAGTTGGATCCTTCAGGAATTGAAGAATCAGAGTTTCCAGAATTGTCAGAATTTGGCTCATCGGCACTTGATGAATCAAAACTTGAAGAGCCAGTGAATGGTTCTGATGCTTCTTGAGAGTCTTGAGATGTGGTATGTTCATCAGCTTGCTCCCCCTGAACAGGTGCATTGTCATTTGGAGTAGTTACCACAAGTTCAATGACATCAAAATTTAACCCATCAGAACTTACGGGATCAGGATTTAGGTCATCAGAATTTACAGAATCAGAACTTATATCTTCATTTTCAAATCTCGGCTGATCATGATCATTGAAATCTTCAAGTCCAGTAATCTTTCTATCATCAAAAGATACATTGATAGATTCCATGACAACCCTTGTTCTTAAATTGTAGACTCTAAAGGCTTTTGTGGATAGTGGATATCCAACAAAAATTCCTTCATCAGCTTTTAGATTAAATATTGACAGTTGTTCAGGATGAGTCTTAAGAACAAAACACTTGCATCCAAATACATCAAAGTATTTCAGATTTGGCTTCTTTTTCTTTACCATCTCATATGGTGTTTTTCCATGCTTGTTTATGAGTGTAGCATTCTGTGTAAAACAAGTAGTCTACACAGCTTCAGCCCAAAAATAGGTTGGTAGCTTTGTTTCATCAAGCATAATTCATGCAGCTTCAATAAGAGTCCTGTTCTTTCTTTCTATAATTCCATTCTGCTGTGGAGTTCCAGGTGCAGAAAATTCATGCTTTATTCCTTGCTCTTTGAAGAACTCTTCCATGATTTAATTCTTGAACTCAGTGTCATTGTCACTTCTTATTATTTTAACAGAATCTTTGACCAACTTATCCAGCTGTCTGACATGATCAGTTAGAGTAGATGCAGTTGCGTTCTTCTTGTGCAAGAAATACACCCAAGTGTATCTTGTGAACTCATCCACTATAACCATAGCATATTTCTTCTTTGCAATGGGCATGGCATTGACTGGACCAAATAGATCAACATGCAGTAAGTGATAAGGCTCAAGAATTGAGGATTCAATTTTGCTCTTGAATGAAGATTTTCTTTGTTTTGCCTTTTGACATGAGTCATAAAGCCATCAGGAGCAAATATTGATTTTGGAAGTCCTCTCACAAGATCTTTCTTTACTAGCTCATTTATGTTGTTGAAATTTAAATGAGAGAGTCTCTTGTGCCAGTTCTAGCTTTCTTCAATTGATGCTCTGCTTAACAGACAGATTGCAGAACCATCAGAATTTGTTGAAAGTCTGGCTTCATATATGTTACCATGTCTGTAACCTTTCAGAACCACTTTTCCTGTAGAATTACTTACAACTTCACAGTATTCTTTAAAGAAATCCACATGATAACCTCTGTCACAGATTTGACTCACACTTAGCAGATTTTGTTTAAGTCCTGAGACAAGAGCTACTGATTCAATTATGACATTCCCAAGATTGATATTTCCATATCCCAGAGTCTTTACCATGTTGCCATCTCCATAAGAAACTCCTGGGCCATCTTTCTCCATAAAGTCTGATAGCAGGGCTTTATTTCTAGTCATGTCCTGAACATCCACTGTCCAGAACTAGGATGTTTTTCCTATTGCCCTGCAATCACAAAGACCACTATTGGTTAGTTTTAAGGACCCAAACTTGCTTGGATCCTTTGGCCTTTTTAAGTTTTTTAGCTTCTGCAACGGATTTAGTTTCAGAGTTTATGCTAACATGCTTTTTATCAGACTTTATATCAGACTTTGCATCAGAATTTACACTAGAAGGAATTACAGTAACTTTATTTAAAGAAGGTTTTATTTGATAATAATCATATTACAAACTATGATATTCCTTACAAGTATAAATAGAATGCCATAAACTACCACAATGAAAACAAGGATTTTGTGGTTTAAACCTAACAGACTGACTCTTAACTCTTGATCTAGGAGGTAAAGAGTTTATATCTTTATTTTTCCTGCAAAAAGAAGCAAGATGGTTAGAGTTTCCATAATTATAGAATTTCTTTCTATGAGCATTAGGAACAGGCATGTAATTATTACTTTTATTCACACCTTCCTTTCCATTCCTATTTTTCCTAGCTTCCTTGACCTCGTTCACATCTTTAATCTCTTTCAGCTTATACTTAAGCTGCTTCTTTGTCATTAAGCCAATGTTTACAACAACTGGTTTATCCTGTTTTAATTTATCAGAAGTTGACTTTTCTTTGACTTCTGTTTTAGAGTCTTTCATCTTTTCAGATTTTGACTTGTCTAAATTTGACACAAACTTGACAGGATTAACATTAGGCTTTTCAGCTTTCTTGGTAAAGTTTGGTTTAGATGACAGTTTCTTTTTCTTCTTTATCATCTAGGTAACCTAGTCCTTCTTTCCAATTTCCATTTTCTAAGATTTTCTGAGTTGTTCTTCCAGAGTTAGTCCAAGTTTTGATTATCTCCTTTTTCTTTTCCAGTTCAGATTTAAGAGATTTATTCAATTTTAGCAGTTCATCTTTAACATACAAAGCCTCATCTCTTTCTTTCTGAGTTTGATGAAATATAACTAAATCTTTTTCTAAATAGTCATTTCTATTTCTAAGAGCAAGACTTTCATATTTTATTCTTTCATTTTCTAAAGTCTGATCTCTAAAACTAATGAACATGGTTTTAAGATATAATCTTAGCTCAGAAATATCATCAGTATGAAAAGCAAGAGTTGAATGAGGTACCTTCAATTTAGCAGTTCCAAAACTGCTATCAGCATTTGCCATCAAAACATAGTTCACCTCTTCTTCAGAATCTGAATTGTCTGCCCAGTTTTTCTTCTTTGTGATAAGTGACTAGCCTTTATCACCTTTTCCTTTCTTGCAGTCAGGAGAGATTTGGCCTCTTTCACCATAATTGTAGCATTTGACATTTGAGTTATCTCCTCTGTCAGACTTTCCTCCTTTGCCTTCAGTCTTTCTGAACCCTTTCTTTTCAGAACTTCCTCCTTTCCTGGAAAACTTCTTAACCTTTCTGAATTTCTTATAGGCTATCTTTCTGATACCCTTCACCATAAGAGCACACAGTTACATCATCTCTACATCAACATCCACTTCAGATAAATTTTCAGATTTTGAATCATCATCATCAGAATATGATGACTCTGAATTAGACCGTATGATGAGAGCCTTTCCTTTGCCCTTCTTTGAGACAACCACTTTAGGAGATTCCTTCTCAGCTTTAAATGCAACTGTCTTTGACTTTCTTCCATGCCTCTTGCTCCTTTGATCCATCTCAAGTTCATGGGTCTTGAGCATACCATAAATTTCATCAAGAGTAGTTTCAGCAAGGTCATAGTTGTCTCTTGTGGTAGTAGACTTTAAATCCCAATTTTTAGGAAGAGCTAAAAGGAATTTTAGATTTGAATCTTCAAGATCATATTCTTTGTCCACTAGTGACAGATCATTTAAGAGTTTGGCAAATCTGTCATATAAATCAGTTAGTGACTCATCATATTTTGAGTCAAAGTGCTCATACTCCTGTGTGAGTATTGTCTTCCTGTTCTTTTTGATGGCTTCGGTTCCCTGGTGTTACGGGTAAAAAACTAAGGTTATTATTTGTTGTATTTATTACTAAGGTTCGGGAGCTCAAGGCCTATAATGGCTGCTCTCGTGTTTCGTAGCTTAATTCTACCTTTACGAGATGCCTACGTATCTCTGAGAATTAGAGAATGAAGCCAAAAAACATAGTTCTGATCTGTAGGGTGAGGCCCCTTATATAGATATGGGAGTCCTTGAATTGGACTTGGTATAGGAGACTTGGTGGTCAAGTCTCTGAATCAGGATGGACTTAGGAGTCCTAGGAAGTAGGAAGCTGATTCCTTATCCTACGAGGTTCCTTGGAGGCCAATCTACAACGATTTATATCCCCACTAGGACTTATATTAATAGCTGTTTTTCTCCCTTATTAATTAATTATGAAATTAATTAATAATCAGGGTTTTGGCCCTTCTTTGTTCCATCAGGCCTGATCTGGTCCATCAGGCATGATCAATGTGTTAACCTTTTGGTCTGAATATCATACATCTTCTTATTGGGCCTAGCAGTCTACATCTTGTATAATCAATGTAATATTTAATTACACAATCAGGATTTATCTATCCCTATCATTTGCCCCCCAACTTTTGGGAAACAGAGACTAGGATTTGCAGAAGTTAAGTTCATTTATTCCCTTACAGGGTATCGTTTTTGCGTAAAGTGTGGAGCGACCTACACATTTACTATGATTTACTTTTATCCCTTTTTATTTAGAAATTATCTTGATTTCCTCTGGGATTTTTCCTTAATTTTCTGGAATTTTTCCCTTTATTATGGGATTTTTCCTTAATTTTCTGGAATTTTTCCCTTTATTCTGGGGTTTTTCCTTAATTTTCTGGAATTTTTTCCCTTTATTCTGGGATTTTTCCTCAATTTTCTGGAATTTTTCCCTTTATTCTGGGATTTTTCCTTAATTTTCTGGCTTAAAATTGATCAGGATTTATACCAAATCGATCAGGATTCATGCCGAATCGATCAGGAATCCTGGTCCAAATCGATTAGGATCCTGATCGATATTACTGTGATATTACAATTCTGGTCGATTAGATCTTCGATCAGGATTCCTGATCGATTTCGATCAGGATCCTGATCGAATTAACTCAGAAAGTAACACTCTAGTCGGTAGAATCTTCGACCAGGATTTATGCAGAATCGATCAGAATTCCTGATCGATTTCGATCAGGATTCTGATCGAACCAGCCCTCAAAGTAACACTCTAGTCGATGGTATCTTCGACCGGGATCCATGCAGAATCGATCAGGATTCCTGATCGATTTCGATCAGGATTCTGGTCGAACTAGCCCACAATACGCCACTCTAATCGACGGTACCTTCGATCAGGATTCTTCTTTTTGTCGATCAGGACTCTGATCGAACTAAGTGAATTTCTACCCTCCTGATCGAATAAAGTATCGATCAGGATTCTTTTCTCTATCGATCAGGACTATGATCGAACTAAGTGAATTTTTACCCTTTTGATCGAATGAAGTATCGATCAGGATTCCTTTCTCTATCGATCAGGACTCTGATCGAACTAAGTGAATTTCTACCCTTTTGATCGAATGAAGTATCGATCAGGATTCCTTTCTCTGTCGATCAGGACTCTGTTCGAATCATTTTTTTAAAATTCTGGTCTATTTTTTACCCTTCAGTTTCCATCGGTGCTTCTAGATTATTCCCGACACTTCTTGATAATGGGCTTTTTTAAGTTGGGCTTGGCAATATGGGCCTAAAAACGCCTCGTATTCCGAGCTTTTCCCTTATATAAGAGAAGTGTGAAGTGAGAATCCTCACTTTACTCCTCATTTCTCAAACTTCCTCTCAAAATTCTATTTAGAGTTCTCTCTTAAGAAGGCGATTTCCGACGGCTTCAGCCACCGCAGCTCCACCTTTCTCAAGTTTTTTCTGGGTTTCGAGCATTCATCCGAAGCATATCAATGGCGGATCGTGACTTGGCTCGTTTGGGGAAGATGAATGTCTCTAAGAGAGGTATAAACATTCAAATTCAATCTCCATATACTTCCTTAATTGATATGATAAACTCTAGAGGTGATGAATATCCTTCTCTATCTGAATTAGATTCGTATAACCATGGTAACACCTTTCATGAGTTAGAGGATAGAATTGAGTCCCTGAATACCCTGTATAAAATTCCACCTTATCTTAGGATTAGTCCAGCTGCCCCCGGGGATAGGGCATGTAATTGGGAGGGGGATACCTTGTTTATTTATCGAGGAGCCCTAAACGCGGGTCTTAGGTTTCCGTTTCACGAATTTATTCCTCGTCTGCTTGCAGATATAAAAATTAACCCTTGCCAACTTCCCCCTAATGCATGGAGGAATATTCTCTATTTTATGGTTCTTTGTCTTAGAAATAATTTTCCTCTTTCTGTTGCTGTCTTTAGGAAAGTTTTTCAATTTTATAATAGTTCCATGAGTCAACCGGGATGGGTTTTGATTCGTCAATGGCCCAAAATTCCCCATATTTTCGATAGCAACTCCATAGTAGAAAACAACCCTAAATGGATGGATGAGTTTGTTAGGCTGACCTAGGCCGGGGGTGATTGAGCCACACTCTTCCGCAGGCCCTTTTGCAAAGTATCAGATGGTAGTCCTGGTAGCATCAGGTTAACTGATGAGGAGGAGGTGGCCTATCAAGCCTTAATTTCAGATGATGAGAAAATAGACACCTGGACCCTTTTAGAAGAGTTTTCCTTGAAGAAAGTTGGTCTCTCTCAGGCCAGTGATAAGGGTAAATGTTACGACCGGCATTTTATGTAATATTATTTGTGGATTGGGTATAATATTAAAGTCAAATGAAAATATATTCAATGATTGTACGCTAGTGTGAGTGAAAGTTTCTGCATTATAAATTTGCTTTGTGTAGTATATGATTTTTCAAAGCCAGAGTTTATTTAATTTCTTTATTTTTGATTTATAAGGAATATTCTAAGCTTTGGAAAAAAATTTCTTTTAAAAGGTATTTTGTTCACAAATTTTGAAAATGATTTTATAAAGTCTCTAAAAATCCAAGTTATTTTATGATATAAATTTTATAATTTTTGAACTTGTATTTTATTTTATAAAAATAAATCATTATAAATTTTAGTTGTCATATTTATCAAATTACATAAGAGACCATGCATGCAAATCACCCTTCTATTCTCTCAAAGGGCAAACAAGACTTTTCCAACCCCACTAACTCATTTGATTATTACCAAATTACTACCTTAGCCTTGCATGCAAAATGGCCTAACTTTAACCAAGGGACATTTTTGTAAGTTCTCACTTCCACTCATCATTTGTAAACTAAATAGCATAAAACAAAGAAATCCAAGTGGGAGAAGTCATTCTCATTCCACACTCCAACACCCCACAAATTTTCTCTCCTCCCCCTCCCACCTTGCTCTCGGCCGAAGGCCAATTCCCCACCCCCCTTCCATTTTTCAATTCATTCTTCATCTTCCCAAGTGTAAATCTTTTACCTACATTCATCTTATATACTTTTCAAGTTTTTTGTGACTTGGAAGTTGAAGTTCCATGGATGCATGTGTAGTTCTTATGTGATCTCCAAAGAGAAACTCTTGATTCTTGTGAATTCAAGAGCTCTCTATGAGATATATTATGTATATGTACTAACTAAGTGTTTTATGAAGATATCATGCTTTAAAATCCTTTGCATGCTACTGAAATTTCATTATATATTTATGTTTATCCATGCATGTTATTTTTAAGACATTAAAATGATGATCAACCATGTTTTGCATGCTACTTTTTTCGAAATCATGTAGTTATGTTTAAAAATCTATAAATTCGAAATATGTGTGCTTAAAATAGATTGTTTTCATGATAAATTTCTTATTAATACTTAAAAGAAGTTATATTTCATGATTATTAAGGATGAATATTAGGTGCAAGTCGATTTTGCAAGAATTTACAACTTTATGCCTAGCCGAAATCTTGTTATGTGCTTTCCATGAGTTGCATGTTATATATTTAGTTGCATGTTATTGTTTTTGGGCATGGATGATCTCACCCAAGTTTATTTTGAGAATAAGGGAGTTATTTCAGTAGATCACCATGTATAAGTCTTGGTTTAAGTATTGAGTTGTTGTTAGTTGAGTTTGTCAAGTCAAAACCTTGGAAAATGAGAGTTATAGTTTCTGCAGAAAAATCAGTATAGCACCCTGAGGTTTAGAGTGAGTTTTGACCATGTAATTGGTGTGCACTTTGAGGCCCAAGCTACCAGAAGTTAGTATTGGGAGTATATAATAGGTTTTAGGAGTTGGTTGGAGGTTTGCATGTCATTTGGTTAGGTGCACAAGTAGAATCACAAAATCTGTCCAGCAGGGGACAGTTTTGTTGCAACTTAGAAATAGGGAGATTTGACCATGTCATGGGTAGGCCCTCATTAGGCCCAATTGGGCCTTAGTTAGAGGGTATGTCAGAGAATTTTTTCCAACCATAGTTCATAGGATATGAGCTAGAACCATATGTCGCAAGTTAATTCAAGTCAGGGCATTTTCTGCCCAGAAAAACAGGGGAACCTTGGACTTTTAGCTTAGGCCCAAGAAGGCCCAAGCCAGGCCCTTGAGCCACATCAAGCTTGTGAGATGCCCTTAGGTCAGGAGAGTCTTGTGTAAAAGTTTTGAAGGAAAACTCGTAGTTTAAGAGTGTCTAATTTACTCAAGAAACCATAGTTGTCATTCTGAAATTTGCACCAGTGAGCACTATCACTTATCACATCGTTTTAGAACACTTAGAAGTGAGTATTAGGTCGACCACCATAGTTGTAAGATAGTATAAGGTCATTAGAGCAAAAGGCACAAGTGAGGGTGAATAGGTTTTGGATAATTTAGGAAAGGCACATCGAGTTAGGAAGCCAAAATTAGAAGACCTTGTCTAGTTTAGCGACCAAGTGACTTAAGTTGTGAGTCGAGATCATCCAAGCCTAGTGTTGTATTATGGTATATATGGTGTTATTTGGTGTTAATATATGATATGTGAATATGTGGCTATGTGTGTGCAATTATAATTTATAGGAGAATATAAATTAAGTGTATATAGGCCTAAGTGCCATCCGTGTTTAATTTCGAGTTGTAAATAGGTTAAGTTGGTGAGAATATATTATAATGAGGATTATTATTATTTATGTAGGATCTCGAGACGAGGGAAAACTTGCCATAAAAGTCGAGTGAAGCTCCAGTTGTTGCTCCTACCAGTCAGACCAGACCAGCCTATCTCAAGGCAAGTGATTCAACTTGACCTTCGTATTTACTACAAATAGTTCTTATATATTGATGCAATTATCCTGAGTCATTTTGATATATTTAAATCAAGCGTATCTTATGTTTATCTTTGAATCATATAAAATGCCATGAACCCTCAAGTACTTATTGCAAGTAGATCAAAAGTCATACCATGCTAGTATACCAAAGTAATGGTGATGCCATGATAAAATAGAGAATTTGTTATAATACTTTATTGATCCTTTTGATTATCATGCTATTGATCCCTGAAAAATCTTGATATTGCACCCTGATGCTTTGATTCAACTCTTGAAATAACCTCGATAGAAACTTTATCTTGATACCTAAAAGCCAATCATTTCTTAAATTCATTCATGATTGTTTGATAACCCTATCCTTACCCTAAAGCTTGATACCCTGTTATATCTTGAGCTGATGATCACTTTCTTTATATTTTAACACCTCTATCCTATTGGAACCAGTGATGCTTATCTTCTTGATGTTCTAATACCTATACCTTGTCTACAACCATTGCTTTAAGCCTAGTTTGGCATTACTCTTTCATATTATCCAATAGCCTTGCTCAATTTCCTTGTCAAAGTTCTTGTTTATGGAAACCTCTCAATTACCCTAATATAGTAAAGTCTAGTGGATCATGGCCCTGAGATTTAGTGTCATATTTCCAGTGTTTCGAGTTAATCTATAATTCCTTAATAAAAATGTTTACTGTTAAAAGAGATTTTGTTACAATTCGGCATCAGCTTTTGAAATAAATAAAATGTGGGTTTTCAGTCCCAAAGGGGGATAAATGTTTTCTTTGAATGGTGGATCTAGACTGAGACGCGAGTCCTTTCCGCACTTATATTAGGCTTAAAAGTTGCCTAGAGATTCCCAATAATGTTTTAGAACCCAGCGAGGTTCGGGATTACTTCGCGGCTGATCACCGGCTGTAATCCGTAGCGTCAGAAAATGATTTTGATTAAGACATGATTTTAAAATTGTTTTGATGCAAGCAAAATGATGCCATCTCACATAGTTTTTATTTCTCGTTACCTTTGGTTATGTCTTTCCATTATCATTCTTAAAAGTATATCTCAATTTATGTTTTGTGTCATACTGTTAGCACTTGTTGAGCATTTGGCTCACTTCTTGCTTTACCCTGATATTACAGCTAGCAGCTATGGTTAGATTCAAGCAGACTGCCCGTAAGACCTGTGATGCTGATGCTTATGTTCGAGCGCAGGTAGAATAAGTAATAATAGTTGTGTGAAGACTCGGTATTTGTAATCAGATGTAATAGTTAGTAGTGTTGGGCTGTTCCAAACCCTAAACTGTAAGTTCTTGGATTTGGTTGTGTATTCTTCATTAAAATGATGTAATAGCTATATTTATTTTGCTATTTAAGTTGGGGGTGTGACAGGTTTTGGTATCAGAGCTACGGTTTAGAGTCCCTGGATAGCCCAAATAGGTTATAGGATATGTGTGTAGGTTATAGATAATATGCGAGAGAGTAGGTTAAGTAAATTATTATTAATACTCCTCTTATTGGTTGTCAGCAAAGGGCGCATTCCTCGTCATCCTCTAGGTCGGACGACACTATTGCTTTCTCCATGTATGCTGAGTTGAGGCGCGAGTTCGACATGCTTCAGGGCAAGTACGACCGACTGATAGACCGACTGAAGAACGTGTATCTGGACAGCCGAAACTACGAAGGGAAGCCCAAGGAGCAGATGACTGCGAGACTTGAGACCTTGGTTCAGTACGTCAACACTAAGCTTGAGGAGATGCCAGCGCACCGGGACCATACCAGCCAGTATGTCATTCAGATGGTGGCGGATGAGCTCCAGAACATTGGTTCTATGGAATCCCCAGTTGTTTCCGAGAGGAAAAGTCTACCAAGCCCCGTTCAGATGGAGTGGAGCCTTAGTTCTTTCCATTTACCTTTCATGTTGTTGTACTATCAGACTCTATGGAATCCCCAGTTGTTTTCGTTTTTCCTTTAAATAAGCCTGTTATTCCTAGAAACAGACTATGTCCCAATCCTATGTACTGTGACCTTTAAAATTTCAATAATTATGTGCTATTATTCCATTTGCTCTCAACTGTTATTTTATGTTTTTATCATCATATCTGCTTAATTTGGAAACTTGACCCCATATGAAAATAAGAATACCATGCGATACCCTCGAATCATTTTATCATTCATATCTGTTTTGACACAACTCTTATTCCAGGATCATGCCTCCCAAAAAGAAGAACCCAACAACCACCTTCACCACAGACCCAAATATTCTTCGACTACTGGAAACCTTGCAACAGCAAACCAATGCTATAGCTCAACAACAATTAACTCTTCAACAACGAATTGAAAACTAAGATAACAGTGAGCCACACCAACCACCTGAACCACCAGTACCACCTAGACAAATTGTCACTTTCAAGGCTTTTCAGAATGTGAATCCACCTGTATTTCATGATACCACTGATCCAGTGATAGCTAACACATGGATCAAGGAGATGGAAAGGGCTTTTGAGTTGGTACAGTTAGGAGACGATCAGAAGACGCCGTATACTACATACTTCTTGAAGGGAGAAGTAATCTATTGGTGGGAATCAGTAAAGGCTATGGAAGTCACTCAGCAGGATTTCTGGACAAGTATTACCCTAAGTACATGCAGAATCAGATGGAGCTAAAATTTCTTGAGTTGAAGCAAGGGAACATGACTGTATTGGAGTATGAGAAGAAGTTCACTGAGTTGTCAAGGTTTGTGACAAAGTATACCAGCACTGAGGAGGAAAAAGCAAAGAAATTTCAGCAAGGATTGGAGCCTTGGATCAGAGATAGGGTGGCTATGTTTGAGCTTGAAACTTATGCGGGAGTAGTACAGAAAGTTGCTCTGATTGAGAATAATGGGATGCAGTCAAGGAAAGAGAGGGATAACAAGAAGAGGAAGGTTCCATTTTATGGAGAAAAGTCTGAAGCTGGAAGTTCGCAAGATCGGAATGTAAAGAGGATTGGTTTTCAGAAGGGTGGAAATTTTCAAAAGAAGGGAAATTTGGGCAAAAGGCAAGAATCAAAAGGAAACAACCAGGCAAGCCAAGGGCAAGTTGGAGAAAACAGGTTCCAGAGACCGGAATGCAAGCACTGTGGAAGAAGGCACCCCGGAGTATGCAATAAGCTGAGCATGACCTGTTATAGGTGCAATCAGAAGGGACATTTGGCAAATGAGTGCAAGTTGCCGAAGCCAGGAGTTACGTGCTACAAGTATGGGAAGACTGGACACATGGCTAGGGAGTGTAAGGCAACAGGACTAGTCAAAGCTCTGATGAACGTGGCAAGTACCAGTGCAAGCGTGCCAGCTGAGGTATTGGCATTACCTCCACCACCCGCACCAACCCCGCAAGCAACAGCAAGGACATTTGATATAAAGATGAAAGATGCTGTTTAGAATTCTGAGATGATAGCAGGCACACTTTTACTCAATAATGTCAAAGCTAAAGTATTGATTGATTCGGGAGCAACAAGATCTTTTATATCAGAATCTTTTGTTGATAAGCTCCAATGTGATAAAATGGTTATGAGTGAGGTAGTAAATGTGGTAATTGTAAACCAAGAGAAGATTCATGTGAATCAATTTTGTCCAAAGTGTGAGATCGATATTTCGGGATATAAGTTTTCAGCCGACTTGATACTCTTCAAGTTGGGAGAGTTTGACATAATTTTAGGAATGGATTGGTTAGGAGAGAATAGCGCTCAGATTAATTGTAAGACCAAGAGAGTGTATTTAAAGATGAAGAGTGGAGAGAAGGTAGTATTTAAGGGGCAGAGGCAAGAGCAACTATTTCTTACAATCGTTCAGGCTAAGAAGTTGCTTAGAAAAGGTTGTGAGTCGTTCCTAGCATATGTAGTGGATTCAGAGAGAGGCAGCCTCAGCATGGAAGATATTCCTGTAGTTAGTGAGTTTCCCGATGTGTTTCCCGACAAACTACCAGGCTTACCACCAGATCGACAAATTGAGTTTGAGATCAACCTTGCTCCAGGCACGGAACCAGTTTCAAAGGCCCCATATAGGATGGCACCAGCAGAAATGAAAGAGCTGGTGAGCCAGCTACAAGAATTATTGGATAAAGGAGTGATACGACCAAGTACGTCGCCATGGGGAGCACCTGTTCTGTTTGTAAAGAAGAAAGATGGGAGTATGCGTCTATGCATAGATTACCGGGAGTTGAATAAGGTGACGATCAAGAACCGCTACCCGCTACCAAGGATAGATGACCTTTTTGATCAGTTGAAGGGAGCAAAATGCTTTTCGAAGATTGATTTGAGATCGGGATACCATCAATTAAAGATCAAAGAAGAAGATATTCCTAAGACCGCATTCAGGACCAGATATGGGCATTATGAATTCCTAGTAATGCCGTTTGGATTGACCAACGCTCCGGCCGCATTTATGGATCTGATGAATCGAGTATTTAAGAAGTATTTAGACAAATTTGTCGTGGTATTTATTGATGACATCCTTATTTATTCTAAGTCAGAAGAAGAACATAAGCAGCACCTCTAGATAGCCTTGGAGATACTCCGACAAGAGAAGTTGTATGCCAAGTTCACCAAATGTGAGTTTTGGTTAAAGGAAGTTCAATTTTTGGGGCATGTTATTGGAAATGAGGGAGTTAAAGTGGATCCGGCAAAGATTGAGGCAGTTATGAGTTGGGAGAGGCCAAAGACTCCTACGGAAGTGCGAAGTTTTCTAGGATTGGCAGGATACTATAGAAGATTCGTCAAGGATTTCTCGAAGATCGCCACGCCATTGACCAAGTTAACCAGAAAGAATCAAAAGTTTGAATGGAGTGCAGAATGTGAAGATAGCTTTCAAGAGTTAAAGCAGAAGTTGGTAACAGCTCCGGTGTTGGTACTACCAGATGATCAAGGGAATTTTCTAATATTCAGCGACGCTTCACATAAGGGTTTGGGTTGTGTGTTGATGCAACACAGTAAAGTGATCGCATATGCATCAAGACAGTTGAAGCCGCATGAGTTAAAATACCCGACGCATGACTTGGAACTAGCCGCCATAGTGTTCGCACTTAAGATTTGGAGACATTACCTCTATGGAGAGCAGTGTGAAATCTACACGGATCACAAGAGTTTAAAGTACATTTTTACTCAGAAAGAGCTCAATATGAGGCAGAGGAGATGGCTGGAATTGATCAAGGACTATGACTGCTCGATAAATTACCATCCTAGAAAGGTGAACGTAGTGGCCGATGCTCTGAGTAGGAAGGAGAGATTGAATATGATGATAACATCAAAAGAGTTAACTGAAGAAATCGAAAAATTGGAATTGGAACTTTGTGCTTATGGAAAAATCGAGGAAGTTTGTCGTGCAATGACCTTTCAGCCAACACTAGTGGAAAAGATAAAGAAGTGTCAAGAGGAAGTAATGGAAAAAGAGAAGAATCAGTTATCTGGAGAGGAGATTAATACTCAAAGGGATGAGCAAGGGATACTAAGGTTTTCATCCAGAATATGGATTCCCCATGTACCTGAATTAAAGAATGAGATCCTCCATGAAGCCCACAATTCGAAATTTTCAATCCATCCGGGAAGCACCAAGATGTATCAAGACTTAAAGAAGAACTTTTGGTGGCCAAATATGAAGCGAGACGTGGCAAAATGGGTTGCGAAGTGCTATACTTGTCAGAAAGTAAAGGCAGAACATCAACGACCAAGCGGATTAATTCAGCCCCTGAAGATTCCAGAATGGAAATGGGAAAATATCGCTATGGACTTTATAGTAGGACTACCGCGAACGAAATCCGGACATGACGCAATATGGGTTATAGTCGATCGTCTTACGAAGTTGGCGCATTTCCTTTCAATAAACGAGAAGTCGTTATTGGACAAGTTGGTTCATTTGTATGTGCGCGAAATCGTACTAAGGCATGGAGTACCCGTATCAATAGTTTCAGACAAAGATCCCCGATTTAACTCGAGATTCTGGAAGCAATTTCAGGAATGTCTTGGCACAAAGTTGAATATGAGCACGGCGTACCACCCGCAGACTGATGGCCAGAGTGAAAGGACAATTCAAATAATTGAAGATATGTTGCGCAGTTGTGCAATCAATTTTGCAGGAAGTTGGGATGACCATTTACCGTTGATTGAATTCTCTTACAACAACAGCTATCATTCCAGTATCGGCATGCCACCATACGAAGCTTTGTACGGGCGAAAATGTAGATCACCAACAAGTTGGGATGAAGTGGGAGAAGGAAGAACTCTCGGCTCGGATTTGGTACAACAGTTGCATGACTCGGTCAAGTTAATTCAGAAAAGGTTGCTTGCTGCTCAAGATAGACAGAGGAAGTATGCGGATCCAGCGCGTAAGGACGTTCAATTCCAAATTGGCGAAGCTGTGTTGCTAAAAGTGTCACCTAGAAAAGGGTTGATAAGATTTGGCAAGAAAGGGAAGTTAGCACCTAGATACATAGGTCCTTTTGAGATTTTGAGTCAAGTGGGAAAGGTAGCCTATGAGTTGGCCTTACCACCTCAGTATCGGCATGTGCATAATGTGTTCCATGTGTCGTTGCTTAAGAAGTACAATCCTGACGCTAGCCATGTGATAGAATATGAACCTGTAGAAATTCAGGCAGACCTGTCATTTGTGGAGCAACCGGTTAAAGTACTCGACTGGCAAGTAAAGAGTCTTAGAAATAAGTCAGTAAAGTTAGTAAAAGTACTTTGGAGGAACCCTAAGGTCGAAGAGTCGACTTGGGAGTTAGAGTCTGATATGCGTTCCCGGCATCCTCATCTTTTCTCTTAGATTCTGGGGACAGAATCCCTTAAGGGGGAGAGGATGTTACGACCGGCATTTTATGTAATATTATTTGTGGATTGGGTATAATATTAAAGTCAAATGAAAATATATTCAATGATTGTACGCTAGTGTGAGTGAAAGTTTCTGCATTATAAATTTGCTTTGTGTAGTATATGATTTTTCAAAGCAAGAGTTTATTTAATTTCTTTATTTTTGATTTATAAGGAATATTCTAAGCTTTGGAAAAAATTTTCTTTTAAAAGGTATTTTGTTCACAAATTTTGAAAATGATTTTATAAAATCTCTAAAAATCCAAGTTATTTTATGATATAAATTTTATAATTTTTGAACTTGTATTTTATTTTATAAAAATAAATCATTATAAATTTTAATTGTCATATTTATCAAATTACATAAGAGACCATGCATGCAAATCACCCTTCTATTCTCTCAAAGGGCAAACAAGACTTTTCCAACCCCACTAACTCATTTGATTATTACCAAATTACTACCTTAGCCTTGCATGCAAAATGGCCTAACTTTAACCAAGGGACATTTTTGTAAGTTCTCACTTCTACTTATCATTTGTAAACTAAATAGCATAAAACAAAGAAATCCAAGTGGGAGAAGTCATTCTCATTCCACACTCCAACACCCCACAAATTTTCTCTCCTCCCCCTCCCACCTTGCTCTCGGCCGAAGGCCAATTCCCCACCCCCCTTCCATTTTTCAATTCATTCTTCATCTTCTCAAGTGTAAATCTTTTACCTACATTCATCTTATATACTTTCCAAGTGTTTTGTGACTTGGAAGTTGAAGTTCCATGGATGGATGTGTAGTTCTTATGTGATCTCCAAAGAGAAACTCTTGATTCTTGTGAATTCAAGGGCTCTCTATGAGATATATTATGTATATGTGCTAACTAAGTATTTTATGGAGATATCATGCTTTAAAATCCTTTGCATGCTACTGAAATTTTATTATATATTTATGTTTAGCCATGCATGTTAGTTTTAAGACATTAAAATGATGATCAACCATGTTTTGCATGCTACTTTTTTCGAAATCATGTAGTTATGTTTAAAAATCTATAAATTCGAAATATGTGTGCTTAAAATAGATTTTTTTCATGATAAATTTCTTATTAATACTTAAAAGAAGTTATATTGCATGATTATTAAGGATGAATATTAGGTGCAAGTCGATTTTGCAAGCATTTACAACTTTATGCCTAGCCGAAATCTTGTTATGTGCTTTCCATGAGTTGCATGTTATATATTTAGTTGCATGTTGTTGTTTTTGGGTATGGATGATCTCACCCAAGTTTATTTTGAGAATAAGGGAGTTATTTCAGTAGATCGCCATGTATAAGTCTTGGTTTAAGTATTGAGTTGTTGTTAGTTGAGTTTGTCAAGTCAAAACCTTGTAAAATGAGAGTTATAGTTTCTGCAGAAAAATCAGTATAGCACCCTGAGGTTTAGAGTGAGTTTTGACAATGTCATTGGTGTGCACTTTGAGGCCCAAGCTACCAGAAGTTATTATTGGGAGTATATAATAGGTTTTAGGAGTTGGTTGGAGATTTGCATGTCATTTGGTTAGGTGCACAAGTAGAATCACAAAATCTGTCCAGCAGGGGACAGTTTTGTTGCAACTTAGAAATAGGGAGATTTGACAATGTCATGGGTAGGCCCTCATTAGGCCCAATTGGGCCTTAGTTAGAGGGTATGTCAGAGAAGTTTTTCCAACCATAGTTCATAGGATATGAGCTAGAACCATGTGTCTCAAGTTAATTCAAGTCAGGGCATTTTCTGCCCAGAAAAACAGGGGAACCTTGGACTTTTAGCTTAGGCCCAAGAAGGCCCAAGCCAGGCCCTTGAGCCACATCAAGCTTGTGAGATGCCCTTAGGTCAGGAGAGTCTTGTGTAAAAGTTTTGAAGGAAAACTTGTAGTTTAAGAGTGTCTAATTTACTCAAGAAACCATAGTTGTCATTCTGAAATTTGCACCAGTGAGCACTATCACTTATCACATCATTTTAGAACACTTAGAAGTGAGTATTAGGTCGACCACCATAGTTGTAAGATAGTATAAGGTCAGTAGAGCAAAAGGCACAAGTGAGGGTGAATAGGTTTTGGATAATTTAGGAAAGGCACATCGAGTTAGGAAGCCAAAATTAGAAGACCTTGTCTAGTTTAGCGACCAAGTGACTTAAGTTGTGAGTCGAGATCATCCAAGCCTAGTGTTGCATTATGGTATATATGGTGTTATTTGGTGTTAATATATGATATGTGAATATGTGGCTATGTGTGTGCAATTATAATTTAAAGGAGAATATAAATTAAGTGTATATAGGCCTAAGTGCCATCCGTGTTTAATTTCGAGTTGTAAATAGGTTAAGTTGGTGAGAATATATTATAATGAGGATTATTATTATTTATGTAGGATCTCGAGACGAGGGAAAACTTGCCATAAAAGTCGAGTGAAGCTCCAGTTGTTGCTCCTACCAGTCAGACCAGACCAGCCTATCTCAAGGCAAGTGATTCAACTTGACCTTCGTATTTACTACAAATAGTTCTTATATATTGATGCAATTATCCTGAGTTATTTTGATATATTTAAATCAAGTGTATCTTATGTTTATCTTTGAATCATATAAAATGCCATGAACCCTCAAGTACTTATTGCAAGTAGATCAAAAGTCATACCATGCTAGTATACCAAAGTAATGGTGATGCCATGATAAAATAGAGAATTTGTTATAATACTTTATTGATCCTTTTGATTATCATGCTATTGATCCCTGAGAAATCTTGATATTGCACCCTGATGCTTTGATTCAACTCTTGAAATAACCTCGATAGAAACTTTATCTTGATACCTAAAAGCCAATCATTTCTTAAATTCATTCATGATTATTTGATAACCCTATCCTTACCCTAAAGCTTGATACCCTGTTATATCTTGAGCTGATGATCACTTTCTTTATATTTTAACACCTCTATCCTATTGGAACCAGTGATGCTTATCTTCTTGATGTTCTAATACCTATACCTTATCTACAACCATTGCTTTAAGCCTAGTTTGGCATTACTCTTTCATATTATCCAATAGCCTTGCTCAATTTCCTTGTCAAAGTTCTTGTTTATGGAAACCTCTCAATTACCCTAATATAGTAAAGTCTAGTGGATCATGGCCCTGAGATTTAGTGTCATATTTCCAGTGTTTCGAGTTGATCTATAATTCCTTAATAAAAATGTTTACTGTTAAAAGAGATTTTGTTACAATTCGGCATCAGCTTTTGAAATAAATAAAATGTGGGTTTTCAGTCCCAAAGGGGGATAAATGTTTTCTTTGAATGGTGGATCTGGACTGAGACGTGAGTCCTTTCCGTACTTATATTAGGCTTAAAAATTGCCTAGGGATTCCCAATAATGTTTTAGAACCCAACGAGGTTCGGGATTACTTCACGGCTGATCACCGGCTGTAATCCGTAGCGTCATAAAATGATTTTGATTAAGACATGATTTTAAAATTGTTTTGATGCAAGCAAAATGATGCCATCTCACATAGTTTTTATCTCTCGTTACCTTTGGTTATGTCTTTCCATTATCATTCTTAAAAGTATATCTCAATTTATGTTTTGTGTCGTACTGTTAGCACTTGTTGAGCATTTGGCTCACTTCTTGCTTTACCCTGATATTACAGCTAGCAGCTATGGTTAGATTCAAGCAGACTGCCCGTAAGACCTGTGATGCTGATGCTTATGTTCGAGCGCAGGTAGAATAAGTAATAATAGTTGTGTGAGGACTTGGTATTTGTAATCAGATGTAATAGTTAGTAGTGTTGGGCTGTTCCAAACCCTAAACTGTAAGATCTTGGATTTGGTTGTGTATTCTTCATTAAAATGATGTAATAGCTATATTTATTTTGCTATTTAAGTTGGGGGTGTGACAGTAAATTTATACCTGCGTAGCTATTTTTCCTTCCCTTTAATTACAATTTTATTATCTTCTGAAATTTAACATTCCTTCTACTTTTTCTTTTAGCTTGTGAGGCTATTAATAACGTCAACATGCCTACGGAGGGGGAATCTGGCCGCCAGAAGAAGGCCATGCTAAACAGGGACCCCAGGGGCAAGCCTGATGCTCCTGCTTTCCTTAAGCCCCACATCCCTATTGTGGAGCTGGGGGATGACGTGGATCCTCCTCTTAAGGCACACTCCTTCGGGCCTAACTAGGGCTTTAGGAGAAGTGACACGGTGGTTGGATCCACCAAACATGTTAAGGATTGGTCGTACCATTCCATCACTCCCCAAGACTTCACTGACATTATTACGGGGAGTGACATCGAGACTATTGAGCTTCTGGGTTCTCAGGCCCAAACTGCGGTAACTTTCTACTCTTTCTTTTTTAAATTCCAACTTTCTCGTATTTCAATGAACTTGTGTTAACTCATATTTCTTTGCAGAGTAACACTTATTTCCAAGCGGCCCTTCATCAGGCTAGGTCCTGGAAGGGTAACTCTGATGAGTTTGAGAAGGAGATGAAGAAATGGGAGGAGAGAGCTAAAGTCCTGGAGAAGAAGTTGGACACGAAGAAGGAGGAGCTGGCTAAGGCTCATTCCGAGCTGGTGAAACTTAGGAGCGATAAGGAAAAACTCATCGATGACTACATAGATTCTGACAAGTTTAGGAATCTCATGGAGATTCATGATGAGGGTCTCTACTCCCTTCAGTTTACTCAGGGATGAGATGCGGCCGTAAAGGCGGTTTCTGAGAGGCATCCAGGCTTAGTTGACCCTAAGGACTTTATAAGTCCTGAGCAGGCTGAGACGGAGGACAGCATAGATGCCCTCTTCAACTCCCCTCAGCCAGATGATCGCATCTTGGATCCTAACACTGCTTCTCCTCCCGCTTCTCCTGTGAAGGATGTTGAAGGTGCTGATAAGGAGCAAGGGAATGAAGGCTCCCGCATGGAGGAGTAGTTTTTCTATTTTGTAATTTTATCCTTAACTTATGTCTGAACTTTATTTGTATCAGAATTTATTACCCTTCAGGGTTATTTCATATGCTGCTTTCCTTATATGTTGCTTTCCTTATTCGCATCTTTCTCCTTTATATTTCCAATACTTAATATGCATTTAAACTTGAACTAATTGGCCCTTTGAGTTGTGCAACATGCACTCTTATAAAAGAATCCTTGAAGTCTTCTTCTTTCAATGATCAAAGCATGATTTTTTGTTAAAACAATACAAGGTATTACCACAACTTAAACATCCATATGTCGAAATAATTTCAAACTTATTAATATGAAGTATAGTTTTCCAAAACCTTACATAGTATGGGTTCTATGACGCCCTCCAAACCCGGGGTCTAGATTTGGGGGTCACTTGCCAATAAACTGTAATAAAATAATCACAGCGGAATAATATAATAAATACGACCCCTTTACCTGCACTGGATCGATCACATGTTATAGTATGGAACAGGGACTAATACAAACCAACTGTTATTACAAACCATAGTCTAATTGGTTTTACAGATTATTCAAATTTTATTACAAACCTCTAGACTATCCAAGCGTCCCAAAATAGTCTACCTGAAATACACACCACTATTTACAAGCACTCGACTTCTGACCAAACCTGGATCTGAAGCCTGCTCTGGCTTAGTTGAAAGATTAGATTGATAAACAAGTATGAGCGAAAGAAATGCTCAGCAAGCAATATAAAATGTACTTGAAATGATAAACCATATTCTGATAATAACTGAACAAAAGGGATGAAAGCAGTAATATTTGATCAATAATAAAGCTTCACAAGCTATCAACAATAAATGATAATTTTTAGATTGGAATCTAACTTCGACGGACGTACTATCACATGCTGATCAGCCCGTGTGATAGCACAAGGTCATGATTCATAGAAACATATCCCCAAAATACGAGTACTCAATTAAAAAGGCAATATACCTGCCTGTGGCAAAATGGTGTCATAATATTTCATACAACACATAGAAATAGCCCTTCGCTGGACCGTCCGTCCCGGTCACTTACGCATTCATCCAATCCATAAAACATTTTGATCAAAGGAGCCGAATCAAAGGACATCCTTGACCATATAACTCCCCATTTCTCATGGTCCAGAGTTATCTCAACAATCGATGGCGAAATAACTAGAACAATTAGTTATTCGCTAATCTCAATTCAATGTTCTACTGTATAGAGTAATTTATAGCGAAATATAAAACGTTTAACTATTCTGAACTTAGAATAGTATGGAAATTGAAAGAATAAAGTTCAGAGTCAATATCAATTGAATGATGAATAAAGATATAGGTACTTGCATAATATGATTCGAAATAAACGTCACTTGAACAATAAGTGAAGTTAGGGGTACTTGTCTGGTATGTTCAATAACCTCTTACTATAACTCTGCTTATAGCTGCTGGCTATTATCTCCGTCTAACACTTGACTACACTCCTTACTACTCGATTCTATAAACAAAAGAACTATCTTAATTGACAGAACCAAACTCAATCGACGTAACTATACGTCTGGACATCTACCCGATCGTTTATAACTAGCATAGCATTTTAAAACTGTAAACAGATAGCATGCATATCATGCAACACCTAGTCATGGCATTCATATAACATATAATCACATATTTCATGTAACACATAAGTCAGATCATTAAAAGATACGTTCTAAGGCGTTCAGAATTAAAATCAGGTCAATATTAGCATTTATCGATCAAATACCGACTCAAACTGATGCACAAATCAAATGACATTGCAATACAAAATAAATTAGGTCTTAAAAGTATTTTTATTGGAAGCGCAACATTTTTCTGAGTCTGTACGCGTTCGCTTCGTATTAAACGGACAAACGGTTAATTTATTATGATTTTTTGAACATTTTTCGGAATAAAACGGGTCTCCGAATCATTTAATAATTAAATAATAAGGCTCGAACACTCGAAAATAATTTTATAAAAATTATCGAGCTTGGAAAAAAATTTAAAATAATATTTTAAAGCTCGAATTTATTTTTCGGAATTTTTAAATCAAAAATAAATAATTAAATCTAATTAAATAATCAATTAAAATTAATTAATAACTAATTAAATTAATTAATCAATTAATATTTAAATTAATTGACCAATTAAATAATTAATTATCAACTACAATTAATTAATTAAATAATTAAGATTTATTTTGTAATTAAAAATAAATTTAAAAAATAAATAAATAAATAAATAAATTTTTGAATTTTAAAATAATTAAAATCAGTTTCTGAAAATTTTATAAAAAGAAAATATAATTTTTGAAAATAAACAAAACAGAAATCCTGTTTTTATATAATTCCGAAAGTATAGGGACTGGAATGAAAATATTGCAAAACTCAGGGGACCTACTTGCACTTTGTCCGCGTCCCCTTCACCGGTCGCCGGCGATCGCCATTAACGGCGATCCGAGCTTTTTCGGTGAGCCAAAACCGACCCAGAAATACACCAAATCGACAGGGATTGTTCACTACGTTGCCAGGAACTCATTTACACAACCAGAATTTTCAATACATCAACGAAACAGCCGGAATCATTGCCTGAAAATTCCGCCGCCGTTTCGACCCGTTTTCCGATCACCACCTTCCCGACATCGTCTGTTAAAACCAGTGGTACCATTCGATTCGTTGCACAACGATCTACTTAACCATGCAATCAATTTAAACAAATAACCCCCACAGGAAAAACGCCTAAATCCAATTAAGAACATTCAAAGCTTCAAAACCCTAATTTTCATATCCGAGAATCAAAGCCACTTTTCTACATGATGCAGAACTCAAAATCTGACATATTATATACCAAATTGACCAGAAAAACATACTCTACAACATGGAAGCATCAAATCACATCAACAACATCAAGTGCAAATTTTCATAATTTAATTATCAAATAATTTGAATATAAATAATTAAATAAGAAAATTACTGTGATTTCTGGGCAGAAACTGATGATTGATTCAGAAAGAAGATTTCGAGAGCTCGTTTTGATATGCTACACGCCCGAATCGGAGTTCGATAACGCCTTCGTTCGTGTGTTTGATTCTCGTGAACGTATCAGTTTCTCGGGTTTTTCTCTGTATTTACGGTATTTTAACTGGTTGCAAATGAATAAACGGAATAAACGAAATAAGAAATAGGCTATTTATATTTATGGAATATTGGATCGTTCTGGATCGTTTTGGATCGTTAAATTAGTTGCTTAGCCGCTAAGTAACTGTAAAAACGATACAATTCAATACCAGAATTGGATAATTATCAAAACCGGGCTTTTTATAAAACACCATATACGAAAACAATGTAAAGATATCCCGTCTTTTAAGAATACGGGTTTTGTTGATTACCGAAATGAATATCGTATCGAAAAATATTGTGCCGGGCCGCGCACGGGTTAAACCGTAATCCGGATCGAAAAAGTCAAAACACGGAAATTGTCCGGAATTACCAGATTAGGTTAGGAAGGAGTTTTTGGAAGAGTTTCGAGTTGCAAAAACGCAAAAACGGTTGAAGTTGGAAGATTCCCGGCATTATAAAATAATTTTATAATTATTCTGAAAATAATTAATAATTCATAAATCATTATAAAATCATATAACACTCAAAAAAAATTACCAGAAAAATACCACAATTATCTATATTTTATTCTGGACATATAAAAATTCAAATATTTAAATAATGTCACATATAAACATTCAGACATCAATTCCACTTTAGATAATTCACCAAAATTCAGATAAAATCACATAAACAATTCCGAATAATAATAATAATATTTGAAAATATATGGGATATTACAATCTACCCCCCTTAACAGGATTCTGTCCTCAGAATCAGCCTAGGAAAATAAATGAGGATATTTGGATCGCATTTCGCTTTCCAACTCCCAGGTCGACTCTTCAACCTTGGGATTCTTTCACAAGACTCGTACTAAAGATACAGATTTTTTTTAAGTACTCTTTCTTTCTTATCTAAAATCTGCACTGGTTGCTCTACAAAAGATAAATCTGGCTGGATCTCGATTGGCTCGTATTCTATTACAGGGTTCGAATCAGGCAAATAACGCTTCAACATTGATACATGGAACACATTGTGAATATGCTGCATGTGAGGTGGTAATGCTAATTCGTAAGCAACCTTTCCCACACGCTTCAAAATCTCAAAAGGGCCAACATACCGCAGACTCAGCTTTCCTTTCTTTCCAAATCTTGATAAACCCTTCCAAGGTGAAACCTTTAATAACACTGTTTCTCCAATTTCAAATTCCATGTCTTTTCTGGTAGGATCTGCATATTTGCGTTGACGATCTTGAGCTGCTATTAATCTTTTCCGAATGAGTTCTATCTTCTCCTTCATCTGCTGGATCAATTCTGGACCCAAAATCTTTCTCTCACCAACTTCCTCCCAACATATTGGAGATCTGCATCTTCTCCCGTACAAAGCTTCATAAGGAGACATTCCAATACTGGCATGATAACTGTTGTTGTAGGAGAATTCAACTAATGGCAAATGCTCATCCCAACTTCCTTCAAAATCTAGCGCACATACCCTTAACATATCTTCAATAGTCTGAATCGTCCTTTCACTTTGACCGTCCATCTGCGGATGATACGCGGTACTCATGTTCAGCTTCGTTCCGAGACAATCTTGAAAACTTTTCCAAAATCTTGAATTAAATCGAGGATCTCTATCTGAAACTATGGATACTGGAACTCCATGTCGTGTCACAATTTCCTTAAAATATAACCGAACCAATTTATCCATTGAGAATCTTTCGTTGATAGGAAGAAAATGCGCTGACTTCGTCAATCTGTCGATAATAACCCAAATAACATCATGATTTGCCCTGGTCCTCGGTAATCCAACTACGAAATCCATCGCTATATGCTCCCACTTCCATTCTGGAATGTCCAATGGCTGTATCAATCCACTGGGCCTTTGATGTTCCGCTTTAACTCACTGGCAAGTATAACATTTACTTACCCATTCTGCAATTCCCTTCTTCATGCTTGCCCACCAAAAATTTTCTCTTAAGTCTCGGTACATCTTTGTACTCCCGGGATGGATTGAATATCTGGAGTTGTGAGTGTCTCGAAGAATTTCATCTTTCAGCTCGGCTACGTTGGGTATCCATATTCTGGAAGAAAATCTTAATATCCCTTTATTATCCTTTTGACTCCCTATCTCTTCTCCTGTCAAACCGTCTCGTTCATGGCTCATTACTTCCTCCTGACATCTTCTTATCTTCTCTAATAATTCTGGTTGAAAAGACATTGCACACAATACCTCTGTAGATAAACTTGGGATACTGACCTCTATTTCCAGCTTCTCAAATTCCTTGATCAACTCCTCTGATGAAGTTATCATATTCAACCTTTCTTTTCTGCTCAGAGCGTCGGCCACCACATTTGCTTTACCTAGATGATAGTTGATAGTACAGTCATAGTCCTTGATTAGTTCTAACCATCTTCGTTGTCTCATATTCAACTCCTTCTGGGTGAAGATATATTTTAAACTCTTGTAGTTCGTGTAGATCTCGCACTTTTCCCCAAAAAGATAATGCCTCCAAATCTTCAATGCAAACACTATAGCTGCCAATTCAAGATCATGCGTTGGATACTTTTCTTCATGTGGTTTCAATTGTCTTGAAGCATAAGCTATCACCTTGTTATGCTGCATCAAAACACAACCCAATCCTTTGTACGATGCGTCACTATAAATCACAAAATTTCCTTGTTCATCTGGCAAGACTAGTACTGGAGAAGATACTAATCTATTTTTTAATTCCTGGAAACTCTCCTCACACTTTTCATCCCATTCAAATTTCTGGTTCTTCCTGGTGAGCTTTGTCAATGGCGTAGCTATCTTTGCAAAATCTTGCACAAATCTTCTGTAGTAACCTGCCAATCCCATGAAACTTCTTACTTTCGTTGGTGTTTTTGGCCTCTCCCAGTTGATTATGGCTTCAATCTTTGCTGGATCCACTTCCACTCCTTTATTGCTAATCAAGTGCCCAAGAAATCGTACTTCTTTTAACCAAAATTCACACTTAGAAAACTTTGCGTACAATTTCTCCTGTCGTAGTATCTCCAAAACTATCTTCAAATGCTCTGCATGCTCCTCTTCTGTTTTGGAATAGATCAGAATATCGTCTATGAACACGATCACAAATTTATCCAAATACTTCTTAAATATTCGATTCATCAGATCCATGAAAGCTGCTAGTGCATTGGTTAATCCAAATGCCATTACTAGAAACTCATAATGCCCATATCTGGTTCTAAATGCGGTCTTCGAAATGTCTTCAGGCTTGATCTTCAGTTGATGATATCCGGATCTTAAATCTATTTTAGAAAACCATACAGCGCCTCGCAATTGGTCAAACAAATCATCGATCCTCGGCAACGGATACTTGTTCTTAATGGTCAGCTTATTTAGTTCTTGATAGTCGATACACAATCGCATACTCCCATCTTTCTTCTTGACAAACAACACTGGTGTGCCCCATGGGGATACACTGGGTCTTATAACTCCTTTCTCTAAAAGATCTTGCAGCTGAGTTGCCAATTCTTTCATTTCCACTGGTGCCATCCTGTACGGAGCTTTAGAAACTGGTTATGTTCCGGTTGCTAGGTCAATCGCAAATTCAATTTCTCTGTCGGGAGGTAATCCTGGTAGATCATCTGGAAAGACATCTGAAAATTCATTGACAACTGGAATCGCTTCTAGTGCTGGAACTTCTTTACTGGTGTCTACCACATGGGCCAAATATGCTTCGCAATTCTGACGCAATAACTTTTTCACTTGAGATATCGTTAAGAACTTCTTCTCTTGCCTATTTCCTCTAAATATCACCATCTTCTTACTATCCAATGTCTGAAGTCTTACTTTCCTATTCTTACAATCAATCTGAGCGTTATTTTATGACAACCAATCCATTCCTAAAATAACATCAAATTCTCCAAACTTAAAAAGTATCAAGTTGGCATAGAAATGATGTCCTCCTACCTCAATATCACACCTCGGGCACACTCGGTCGACGGAAACTTGATCCTTGTTAGCTAATTCTATTATTAATGCTTGTTCTAACAACTTAACTTTGCAATTCAAGTTATCGGCAAAATCTTGAGAAATAAATGATCTTGTAGCTCCAGAATCAAATAAAACTTTAGCATCTACGGAGTTAACTGGAAGCGTACCTGCAACCACGTCTGAACTCTGAACAGCATCTTTCATTGTCATGTTGAATGTCCTAGCCTTTGGCTGGTCCTTTGCTAGTGGTCCTTCAATCCTTGGCACATTCTGAGATGGTGCACCTGTAAGCCTTGGGGTGTTGCTCGTCGTACCTTGTGCTGGGCAATTCCTGGCGATATGTCCTGGCTTTCCACACTTATAACATCCAGTTCCCACATTTTGACCTTGAGTCTGATTCTGACATATATTAGCAAAGTGTCCCTTCCTGCCGCACTTGAAACATGTCACATTAGCATTACAATTCCCAAAGTGCTTTCTACCACAAAACTGGCAATCTGGTATTGGTGGACGATTGGGCCTCTACTGATTTGAATTCTGAAAACGGTTGCCTTGTCCTCCATTTCCTGATTGTGGTCTTCTGAATCCCATAATCCTATTACCCTGAAATTCTGGCCTTCTGTTAAAACGGCTCTGGAAATTACTTAGCTGCTGACCTCCTTCTGAGGTTTCTATCTTTCTTTTCTTCCCATCTTTTCCTTTCTGAGACATGTCACTCTTACTTTCGATCACCATTGCTTTCTGAACCACTGCCACATATGAAGTCAACTCAAACATGGCCACTCTGTTCTGAATCCAAAATTTCAATCCCTGTTCGAATCTTCTTGCTTTCTTTTCATCTGTATCAACCTGGTCTGGTACGAACCTTGCTAACTCAGTAAACTTAGTCTCGTACTCCGCCACGGTAAGATCACCCTGGGTCAGGTTCAAGAACTTAATCTCTATTTGATTCTTCATATACCTCGAAAAATACTTCTCCAGGAACAACTCTGTAAATCTCTCCCAAGTTATGAACTCACCTCATTCCAATGCTCGCGTAGATTCCCACCAATAGTTCGCCTCGCCCTTTAGAAAGTAGCTTGCAAACTTGGTCTTCTGCTCAGCTCCTGCTCCGACTAATTCAAAAGCCTTTTCCATCTCCTTGAGCCATGCATTGGCTTCCACAGGATCAGCACTTCCCTTGAACTCAGGTGGCTTCACAGCTTGAAACTGCTTAAAAGTCACTGTAGGTGGTGCTGCTGCTTGCTGCTGTTGCTGCTGTTGTTGCTGCTGCGTAAGATGTAACATCTGCTGCTGCATCAGTCCCAACATCTGGATAATCGCTGGATCTGTACGGCTCTCGGTACTATTCTCTCCTGAATTATTCCTTTTTTTTGGAGCCATTATTCTGGTAAGAAACAAGCAACATATATAATAATCTGTCAAGCATTGTGTCAAATAGGTAGCAATTCCTTAACACATCAAAATTCTCAAAAATTATCTCCTTTCAAAATATTATAAACTTGCTACCATATTAACACAAGCGACATAATTATTACATAATCCTGCTTATTATCTCGAGAATAATAACACAAAGAAAATTTACTCCGAATTATCCAAACCTTTTAAATCCTTGCTTGAAATCTTAACTAATCTAACAAAATAACAGAGCAATAACACAAGGCCTAAAGCTAAACGCATAACAGGGAACTTAGATCACTTAACTATAACCTAACCCAATAACCTAAATTTAATCATATAAAAGCTAAACTACACGTGCCTATCTTATGTGATCTTCCTATGACTCATCTATGACAATCCTAAGCCTGTTTCAGTGACCATAACCTGTGGCTCTGATACCAACCTGTGACGCCCTCCAAACCCGGGGTCTAGATTTGGGGGTCACTTGCCACTAAACTGTAATAAAATAATCACAGCGGAATAATATAATAAATACGACCCCTTTACCTGCACTGGATCGATCACATGTTATAGTATGGAACAGGCACTAATACAAACCAACTGTTATTACAAACCATAGTCTAATTGGTTTTCAGATTATTCAAATTTTATTACAAACCTCTAGACTATCCAAGCATCCCAAAACAGTCTACCTGAAATACACACCACTATTTACAAGCACTCGACTTCTGACCAAACCTGGATCTCAAGCCTGCTCTGGCTTAGCTGAAAGATTAGATTGATAAATAAGTATGAGCAAAAGAAATGCTCAGCAAGCAATATAAAATGTACTTGAAATGATAAACCACATTCTGATAATAATTGAACAAAAGGGATGAAAGCAGTAATATTTGATCAATAATAAAGCTTCACAAGCTATCAACAATAAATGATAATTTTTAGATTGGAATCTAACTCCGACGGACGTACTATCACATGCTGATCAGCCCGTGTGATAGCACAAGGTCATGATTCATAGAAACATGTCCCCAAAATACGAGTACTCAATTAAAAAGGCAATTTACCTGCCTGTGGCAAAATGGTGTCATAATATTTCATACAACACATAGAAATAGCCCTTCGCTGGACCGTCCGTCCCGATCACTTACGCATTCATCCAATCCATAAAATATTTTGATCAAAGGAGCCGAATCAAAGGAAATCCTTGACCATATAACTCCCCATTTCTCATGGTCCAGAGTTATCTCAACAATCGATGGCGAAATAACTAGAACAATTAGTTATTCGCTAATCTCAATTCAATATTCTACTGTATAGAGTAATTTAGAGCGAAATATAAAACGTTTAACTATTCTGAACTTAGAATTGTATGGAAATTGAAAGAATAAAGTTCAGAGTCAATATCAATTGAATGATGAATAAAGATATGGGTACTTGCATAATATGATCCGAAATAAACGTCACTTGAATAATAAGTGAAGTTAGGGGTACTTGCATGGTATGTTCAATAACATCTTACTATAACTCTGCTTATAGATGCTGGCTATTATCTCCGTCTAACACTTGACTGCACTCCTTGCTACTCGATTCTATAAACAAAAGAACTATCTTAATTGACAGAACCAAACTCAATCGACGTAACTATACGTCTGGACATCTACCCGATCGTTTATAACTAGCATAGCATTTTAAAACTGTAAACAGATAGCATGCATATCACGCAACACCTAGTCATGGCATTTATATAACACATAATCACATATTTCATATAACACATAAGTCAGATCATTAAAAGATACGTTCTAAGGCGTTCAGAATTAAAATCAGGTCAATATTAGCATTTATCGATCAAATACCGACTCAAACTGATACACAAATCAAATGACATTGCAATACAAAAGAAATTAGGTCTTAAAAGTATTTTTATTGGAAGCGCAACATTTTTCTGAGTCTGTACGCGTTCGCTTCGTATTAAACGGACAAACGGTTGATTTATTATGAATTTTTGAACATTTTTCGGAATAAAACGGGTGTCTGAATCATTTAATAATTAAATAATAAGGCTCGAACACTCGAAAATAATTTTATAAAAATTATCGAGCTTGGAAAAAAATTTAAAATAATATTTTAAAGCTCGAATTTATTTTTCGGAATTTTTAAATCAAAAATAAATAATTAAATCTAATTAAATAATCAATTAAAATTAATTAATAACTAATTAAATTAATTAATCAATTAATATTTAAATTAATTGACCAATTAATTAATTAATTATCAACTACAATTAATTAATTAAATAATTAAGATTTATTTTGTAATTAAAAATAAATTTAAAAAATAAATAAATAATTAAATAAATTTTTGAATTTTAAAATAATTAAAATCAGTTTCTGAAAATTTTATAAAAAGAAAATATAATTTTTGAAAATAAACAAAACAGAAATCCTGTTTTTATACAATTCTGAAAGTACAGGGACTGGAATGAAAATATTGCAAAACTCAGGGGACCTACTTGCACTTTGTCCTCGTCCCCTTCACCGGTCGCCGGCGATCGCCATTAACGGCGATCCCGAGCTTTTCCGGCGAGCCAAAACCGACCCAGAAATACACCAAATTGACAGGGATTGTTCACTACGTTGCCAGGAACTCATTTACACAGCCAGAATTTTCAATACATCAACGAAACAGCCGGAATCATTGCCTGAAAATTACGCCGCCGTTTCGACCCATTTTCCGATCACCACCTTCCTGACATCGTCTGTTAAAACCAGTGGTACCATTCGATTCGTTGCACAATGATCTACTTAACCATGCAATCAATTTAAACAAATAACCCCCACAGCAAAAACGCTTAAATCCAATTAAGAACATTCAAAGCTTCAAAACCCTAATTTTCATATCCGAGAATCAAAGCCACTTTTCTACATGATGCAGAACTCAAAATTTGACATATTATATACCAAATTGACCAGAAAAACATACTCTACAACATGGAAGCATCAAATCACATCAACAACATCAAGAGCAAATTTTCATAATTTAATTATCAAATAATTCGAATATAAATAATTAAATAAGAAAATTATTGTGATTTCTGGGCAGAAACTGATGATTGATTCAGAAAGAAGATTTCAAGAGCTTTGTTTTGATATGTTGCACGCCCGAATCGGAGTTCGATAACGCCTTCGTTCGTGTGTTTGATTCTCGTGAACGTATCGGTTTCTCGGGTTTTTCTCTGTATTTACGGTATTTTAACTGGCTGCAAATGAATAAACGGAATAAACGAAATAAGAAATAGGCTATTTATATTTATGGAATATTGGATCGTTCTAGATCGTTTTGGATCTTTAAATTAGTTGCTTAGCCGCTAAGTAACTGTGAAAACGATACAATTCAATACCAGAATTGGATAATTATCAAAACCGGGCTTTTTATAAAACACCATATAGGAAAATAAAGTAAAGATATCCCGTCTTTTAAGAATACGGGTTTTGTTGATTACCGAAATGAATATCATATCGAAAAATATTACGCTGGGCCGCGCACGGGTCAAACCGTAATCCGGATCGAAAAAGTCAAAACACGGAAATTGTCCGGAATTACCAGATTAGGTTAGGAAGGAGTTTTGGAAGAGTTTCGGGTTGCAAAAACGCAAAAACGGTTGAAGTTAGAAGATTCCCGGCTTTATAAAATAATTTTATAATTATTCTGAAAATAATTAATAATTCATAAATCATTATAAAATCATATAGCACTCAAAAAAAATTACCAGAAAAATACCACAATTATCTATATTTTATTCTGGACATATAAAAATTCAAATATTCAAATAATGTCACATATAAACATTCAGACATCAATTCCACTTTAGATAATTCACCAAAATTCACATAAAATCACATAAACAATTCCGAATAATAATAATAATATTTGAAAATATATGGGATGTTACAGGTTCGGCCCTTAAAAATAATGACTCGACAATGTAAATTCTACTGGAATATAAAATCCTACGCAAGCAAAGCTTCAAGGTGCTTTTCAACCTATTTGTCATCTTGACAAGTGAGAATCGTACTCAGTTGCCCTACACATAGTAAACCTTCAGGTTTTGTGCATGCCAGGTTCTCGGGACTTCAAAACCATCCATAGTCTCCAGCTTGTAGGTTCCTCTACCTTGAACATTCTTGACTTTGTATGGCCCTTCCCAATTCGGGGCAAGCTTCCCTTTCTGTCCTACACCAGAAGCTTCTATCTTCCTCAAGACTAGGTCGCCTTTTTTGAAAAATCTTTCTTTAACTCTCAGGTTATGGTAGAATGAAGCCTTTTTCTGATATTCTACTATTTTCGCATGTGCCTCATCTCGCACTTCATCAATTAAGTCCAGGGCTAACCTTTGTCCTTCCTCATTCTTCTCAGCATTGAAAGCTTGAATCTTGGGAGAGGAACGTGGTATCCCCACGGGAACAACTGCTTCCGCTCTATATGCTAACATGAAGGGAGTTGCTCCAGTTGTGACTCTACAGGTAGTCCTATAAGCCCACAATATTGGAAGTATCTCATCCACCCAATTATTCCTTGATTTCTCAATCCTCTTCTTTAGTCCATCCAGGATTATTCGATTTGCTACCTCCGCTTGCCCATTGGCTTGCGGATGAGCGACAGAGGTGAACCGTAATTCAATTTCATTTTCTTCACAGTACTTCTTGAACTCCTCGTTGTTGAATTGTGTTCCGTTGTCGTTGACTAGGATACGGGGAATTCCATATCGGCACATAATATTTTCCCACAGGAATTGTGTAACCTGCTTAGTTGTGATTTTGGCCAAGGGTTTGGCTTCAATCCACTTAGTGAAATAATCAATGGCTACAATCTGGAACTTCCTTTGTACCGTGGCCACGGGGAAAGGCCCAAGTATATCCATTCCCCACATAGCAAAGGGGATGGGTGAGTTGATGGAGGTCAACATCTCAGGGGGTTGTCTAACAATAGGTGCATGCTTCTGACAACGGTCATACTTCTTCACATATTCTTTGGCATCAACCATCATTTCTGGCCAATAAAAGCCTAAACGGGTTATTTTATGAGCTAATGCTTTGCCACCAAGTGTTGTCCACATATGCCTTCATGTACTTCTTCAAGAGCAAAACGTGCCTCATCAGGCCTGAGACACGTTAAGTAAGGAACTACAAAAGATCTTTTATACAAAATCCCATCTATTAAAGAGTATCTTAGTGCTCGAACAACCAATTTTCGTGCTTCAGTAGCATCGTTTGGTAACCAGCCGATTTGAATGTGAGCCTTAATGGGATCAATCCATGATGTCCCCAGGCCTATAGGAGCCATAAGCTTAACATCAATGCTCCGTGTTTTCAAAACGTGATAATATACACTTCCAGAACTTTCTTCCATCTTAGATAAAGCAAACTTTGACAACGCATCTACCTTAGCATTTTCCTCCCTTGGAATGTGCTCAACATGGCATTCATCAAATTGGGTCATCATGGCCCTTACTAGGCGGACATACTTAGCCATCGTCTCATCCCTTGTCTCAAACTCTCCCTTTACCTGGGATATGACCAACTTCGAGTCTCCAGAGACTTTTAAGTTCTTAACTCTAAGTGTCCCTGCTAAGCCAAGACCAGCTATCAGAGCTTCATATTCTGCCTCATTGTTTGTGGTTGGGAAGTCTAGTTTCATGGCATACACAATTAAGAACCCATCAGGGCTTTGTAAAACCAAACCTGCTCCACTTGAATTCGTTTTTAATGCTCCATCAAAATAGAGAACCCGGTATTCTTTTTCCTTATGAACCTTCTCTTTATCCCCCTTATCAACTTCCTTGTCTTGAGGTGTGTTATCTTCCTGCCCCCCGACTTCTTGGTTGGGTATGGTACATTCCACCACGAAGTCAGCTAGTGCCTGGGCTTTTATTTCCATCCGTGGCTTATACTTGAGGTCGAACTCTCCCAGCTCTATTGCCCACTTGATCAATCTCCCACTAGCCTTGGGCCTGTGAATGATATTTCTCAGGGGCTGATTTGTTAGCACCTCAATCTGATGAGCCTGAAAGTAAGGTCGTAACTTTCTCGAAGCCATTACCAAGGCTAGAGCAAATTTCTCAATAGTTGAATAATTCAACTCAGCACCATGCAGAATTTTGCTGACATAGTATACGGGTTTCTGGACTTTCAGTTCCTCCTTAACCAATACAGTGCTCAAGGCACTCTCTGAAAGAGCTAAGTACAAGAATAAAACATCATTCAAAACTGGCTTGGCCAACAACGGGGCCTGGGCCATATATTTCTTTAACTCCTTGAAGGCGTTCTGGTTTTCCTCACTCCATACAAAGTCATTAATGTTTTTTAGTGACTTGAAGAATGACAAGCACTTATCTCCTGACTTGGAGATGAATCGTCCCAGTGCAGCAACCCTTCCTGTGAGCTTCTGAACATCCTTGACAGTTTTTGGTGGCTCCATGTCCAGGATCGCCTTTATTTTATCGGGGTTAGCCTCGATCCCTCTCTTGGAGACCATCAATCCCAAAAATTTTCCAGATCCTACTCGGAAAGCACACTTTGTAGGATTTAACATCATCTTGTGGTACCTCAAGACCTCAAAATCTTCCCTCAAATGGGTTATATGATCAGTCTTTGCTAGGCTCTTGACTAGCATGTCATCAACATAGACTTCCATAGCCTTACCAATAAGATCCTTAAAAATTTTATTTACCAACCTTTGATAGGTGGCTCCTGCATTCTTAAGACCAAATGCCATAACAAGATAACAATAAACACCAAAGTCAGTGATGAATGATACCTTTGGAATGTCATCCTTGTGCATCTTAATTTGATTGTATCTGCTAAATCAGTCCATGAAGCTCAGCATCTCATGCCCAGCAGTGGCATCAATCAAAGTATCAATTCTTGGCAACGGAAAATAGTCTTTGGGACATGCATCATTCAGATCAGTAAAGTCTATGTTGGATTTTTAAACGCAGCGGGGGCATGGTAAAACACTTTTACACATACAAAATCCAAATAAAAGCATATAAATCGTGAATAAAAATTCGAGGGATCGAATCTAACTTTTTAAAATTAATTCGGAGACAACGATCAGAGATCCTTAGCAGTTGCTCCTCAAGTGTGAAGCACTCCACCGGTATCCACCAAGAAAACGACTTTTAGGAGGAGGAGGAGGTGGAGAGAATTTGGTTTTCTGAAACTTTTGGGTTTCTGGGGTTAGAATAAAATAGGGTCTATAATAGTGTATTTATAGGCAAAATTTTCAGCTGAAATTTTCCCATAAATAATATTATTATTATCCCATTTATTATTCTCATTAATAATTGAAACACCTTTTAATTATTAATCCTTTTTCTAAACACTTTAGAATTAATTCTCTCTCTTGGTTTAATTTCCAAAAATTAAATCCTTAATTAATAATATTAAGAACTTTTCTTAATTAATTTATAATCAATTAAATCTCATTTAATCAATTATTAAATTTGCCAATTAATTATTTATTTCATAAATAAATAATTATTAGCCATTATTAATTAATTCCTCCACCATAAAATCATTCTCTTTTAATGGTGTGACCCTGTAGGTTCAATATTAAGCCGGTAGTAGAAATAAATAATAATAAAACTATTTTATCATTATTTATATAAATTCTCTAATTTATTAAATATGATTAATTAATTAATCACATTTATTCTACATCGTGAGTGATGCTTCTCAACATATCGCGACTATCCGGATAATATGAATTCACTGCTTAGAATACCAAGAACCTGTCAGTGAATAGTTACCGTACAATAAACTCCTTCTACCCTACAATGTCCCGATTAAATATAAGGCATGGATCTCGTGTCAAGCCTATCTAATTCAATCACTTGCTTACCATCTATTATGCGTAGTTCTATGCAAATTAGAAACTCCTTTCTAATTTCATTTACTCTGGCCAGAGATTCCTGAACTAGCATAAGTGGATCAGCCTTGAACATTCGCTTCCTTCACTGGATGGGGTAGATCCTTTATTGATCATACACTATCTTCGTGTACAAATTCCTATACCCAGAAGAGCCCTAATAATTGTCCCTGGAGACTAAGAACTAAACCAAAGCATAGTTCAGTGTACACAAGATGACTATGATGACCTCAAGTCTAAGGATACTTGTACAACTATCACTAAGCGAACAACTGCTGACATGTGAGTGAACTCCATCAGTTGTTCAGCTGGGTGAGTCATGTTCAGTGAACTTATTCCATAATAAGCACCTACATACTAGCTATAGTGTCACCACACAAATGTCTATGAGAACAGACATCCTTCATAATGAAGCAAGCATAGTATGTACCGATCTTTGCGGATTATTAATTACCAGTTAGTAATCCTATGACCAGGAACTATTTAAGTTTAGAGTTATCATCTTTTTAGGTCTCACTATTATGATCTCATCATAATCCATAAAAAGCTTTACTCTAAACTATGGTATATCTTATTTAAACACTTAAATAGATAAAGCCCGTAATAAAAACAAAACAAGTCTTTATTAATATCAATGAAATCAAAACAGATTACATAAAAGTTATTCCTAAATCCTAATACATGATTGGACTTAGGACATATTCCTTTCAATCTCCCACTTGTACTAAAGCCAATCACTCTGGTATCTAATACCCATCTCATCTTTATGATGATCAAAGTGACTTTCAAAAAGTAGCTTTGTGAGTGGGTCTGCTATGTTGTTGTGTGTGTCAACTCTAATTCAATACAATATAAGAAATGTTACCGCGCTTCCACTAACCCTTTTGTAGACGCATGGTTCATCTACGTTTTCGATAAAATCAAACTCTTTGATTATCTCATTAAAACGAATGTTCCATCTTTCGAGAAGCTTGCTTTAAACCACATTAATCGCAAGCAAAATCCGAACTGATTTTAACAGGGCTTCATGTAAAAAGTTTCATCAAAGTCAATCCATTGCCTTTGTTTGAATCCTTTTCCCAAAAGCCTGGCCTTTTAGGTCTCCACCTGGCCATCTGCTATAATCTATCTTTTGTATACCGTATACATAGATTCCATTCTGGATTTCATGGCACTATGCCATTTCTCTGAGTCAACACTACTCATAGCCTCATTATAGGTCACAGGGTCGTCATCATCAAATGATTGACAACTCATTGTCATTCTCAATGACAAGGCCATATTACCTCTCAGGTTGGCGAGATACTCTCCCTGGCCTATGAATGGGCTGTTCCACAAAAGGTTGTTCAGTCTAAACAGGTGTTTCCACTTGATCCGTAGTAGTTTGTGCTTCTTGAACTTCATCAAGTTCAACTTTTTCTCCCACTGTTTCCTTCAAGGATAAACTCTTTTTCCAAGAAGGTAGCATGTCTGGAGACAAACACCCGATGATCAGTGTAAAATTAATACCCTAAAGTCTCTTTAGGATATCCCACAAAACTACATTTTATGGATCGATATTCCAGCTTATCTGGGTCAACTTACTTGACATAAGCTGGACATCCCCAAATCTTAACGTGTTTAAGACTCAGTTTCCTTTCTTTCCATATCTCATACGGAGTTTGAGGAACAGATTTTGGAAAGCACCTTATTCAGTAAATATGCTGAGGTTTCCAATGCATTACCCCATAGGAATACTGGAAGATTTGCATAGCTCATCATGGACCGAACTATGTCTAACAAAGTTCGATTTCTCCTTTCAGATACTAATCTGGAGGAGTCCACTGGGAGACTATACCATTTACTTTGAGATAATCTAGAAACTCTCTGTTCAAGTATTCACCACCTCGATCTAATCGAAGAGTTATAATACTATGTTTGGTTGTTTCTCCACTTCATACTTATATTCTTTAAACTTTTCAAAGGCCTCAGACTTGTGTTTCATCAAACACATATCCAAATCTAGATCTATCATCTATGAAAGTAATGAAGTATGAAAATCCACCCATGGCTTGCGTAGACATTGGTCCACATACATCTGTGTGTACCATTCCTAGGAAATTTGCAGTCCTCTCTCCATGTCTACTAAATGGAGACTGCAGTGCCACTATAAAGTGAGATTTTCATCATCCCTTTTCTTTTATTAGTTTGTTTAATCTGAAGTAAATTATGTCACATTTATACAGACCATTATTTAAAGCACCACGTCCATAATGAATATTATCTCTAAGAATAGAACATTCATTATTCTCAATAATAAATGAAAATCCAGCCAAGTCTAACATGGGAATAATATTCCTCACAATCGAGGGAACAAAATAACAATTATTTCAAATAATAGTCTTGCCCGTAGGCCTATGTAAATGAAATGATTCTACATCTACAGCAGTAACTCTTGCTCCATTTCCCATCAGTAGAACCACCTCCTCTTCCTCAAGAGTCCTACTTCTCCTTGGTCCCTGCAACAATTGCAGATATGAGAACCACAGGGGGTATCGAATACCCAAGTAGAAATTTGATTTAATGACATATTCATTTCTATCATGAACATACCTGAATCAGAAGCGGTAGTCTCACTACCCTTCTTCTTCAATTCTGCAAGGTAAACCTTGCAGTTACTCTTCCAGTGCCCCACCTTGTTACAGTGAAAGCAAACAATTTTGCTCTCGGGGTCTTCAGCTTTTGGTGGAACCGGCATTTTCTCACCTACTTTCTTCTTCTTGGAAGAGTTCCTCTTCCTTTTCTTAGGATTGGAACCTTCACCAATTAGAAGAATAGAACTCTTCTTAGGGGGAAAATTCGATTCCGCAGTCTTTAACATGTTGTGGAGTTCAGGCAGGCTGACATCCAACTTATTCATGTGAAAGTTCACAACAAACTGCGAGAACGAACTCGGAAGCGATTGCAAGACCAAGTCTTGGCTCAGTTCCCCATCCATGGCAAAACCAAGGTTTCCAAGACGTTCAATCAAATTGATCATCTTAAGTACATGGTCATTCACAGATGATCCCTCAGACATCCTACAACCGAACAGCTCCTTCGATATCTCATATCGAGCTGTCCTCCCCGCCACATCATACAACTCTTGTAGATGCATGAGGATAGTGTGAGCATCCATATGCTCATGTTGCTTCTGTAGCTCAATGTTCATGGAAGCTAGCATGATGCATTGAGCAACATTTGCATCATCTATCCACTTACGATACACAACGTGTTCATCATTATGTGCATCACTAGCAGGTTCAGTAGGCTTAGGTGAGTCAATCACGTATTTCAGCTTCTCAATCCTGAGAACAATTCTCAAGTTTCGAAGCCAGTCAGCATAATTAGGACCAGTCAATTTGTGAGCATCCAGTATGCTCCTAAGTGATAGTGCAGAAGACATAACGTACAAAGTAAATCTGTAAATGATAAACACATAACAACACTTAGAAAATATTCGATTTCATTTCAAAATACTATATGAATCGGGTCTTTATTCATAAGTGGCTCCCACTAGTTTTCCTAATTTATTCAACCCCCCTACGTGAAAAATTAAGCATTCATAATGCTAGTGGGATTAGGGATCCTACATTCCATTACACGACCCCGGCTGTAGCACGAACCGCCATGTAATGTTCAATAGGCAGACAACTCTTGTCAATTACATCTCATGTTATTCCCTAATCAAACTTTAGCCTCTTGAATAATTGAGTTTCGGCTGTAGCACGACAAACTCAATATTCTAAGTCAAGTCTAACCCAACATTCCGTACAGTTGAATCAGTCCCCAAAGGCCCACGGCTGTAGCACGTACCGACCTTTAGATTCTTATTCAATGTACACATCTCTATGTAATAGACAAGTATTTCTTATTTCGAAATCAAAGCCCTCGGCTGTAGCACGAACCGACAATGATTCAAAAATAAGAACTACTTTCTATCATGTTGGAAGGCTATGACCGACACAAGCCCGTTGTATCATTGGCCAATTACTACTTGATATTATTTAATTTTAGAGGGATTATATTACGTTACAATCATAATCATATTATAAAGAGATTCTTCCTTTTAAATTAAATATTTCAAATCAATAATCAATAATCAGACGATTCCCAGATCGGGTGGAGCATTGTCAAGAGGCGTCACTTAATAACCCTTTCTTACAGATAGAAATCTGTTGTTGACGGAATCATCCTTTCTCTCATATCGAAAATTCATATTCAATTACGTGTTTCATAAACACGAGAATCTCATGATTGTATTCATAATATTATTCTTAAGGTTATGAAACAATTTCACTATACTAGGTTGTCTAACAAACGCCTTATGTTCATTCAAGTTCACCTAAATCTATCATCGCATGATAAACTAAGCATATATCACATATATCAACATGAATAAACATCAAGGTAGGCATGTTACATCATCTAGCACATTAGTCTAAGCATTATACATCTCTATGTATCACATGAAGCATTTAAAAGCAATTAAAACAGTCAAAAACATCTTTAAAACACTTCATGGAAATATAAACAGTTCAAAACTTTTATATAAACTAAAATTGATCACTCCATTAGATCCGTCTCGGAAAAACGAATCCAACGGTATATTGCACGCCCAAAACGGAGTTACGAAACTCCCAGAAAATCAATTTTAATATCAACAGACGGGCTGTAACGCATGACAGGAACGCGTTACAAGCCCTGTAACGCATTCTGGTGATGCGTTTCAGCCCTTTTAAGCCATTAAAGGGTGTAACGCATTCCGTGAATGCGCCACAGGTGTGTAACGCATTCCCGGAATGCGTTACACCCCTATAATTTTATTTTTTTTAATTTGCAGCAGCCGCCGTTTCTCGATTTCCGCGCCTGACACAGACAGCCGTACCTGTTCTTTTTCTTACTCCATGCAATCAGAAACAACGGCAGACTTTGTACAGATATACAAACATATATATATACTATATATACATATATTTACCCTTTTTAATTACGAATTTTAATAACAAGAACTTCAAAAATTTATAATAAAAAATCTATACATCCTAAAATTATGAAAAAAATACCCAGACGATCTACAACACTTGTAGAACCCAGATCAACATTCAAAATTATTCTGAGAAACGATTTCTCATCAGAAAAAATTAAACCATGATATAACTTGTAAAAATCATAACTAATTCATACAAGCACATAAAATTCTGAAATTTTTACCACAGATCTATATGCATACAACCTGTGCTCTGATACCATTGTTGGATTTTTAAACGCAGCGGGGGCATGGTAAAACACTTTTACACATACAAAATCCAAATAAAAGCATATAAATCGTGAATAAAAATTCGAGGGATCGAATCTAACCTTTTAAAATTAATTCGGAGACAACGATCAGAGATCCTTAGCAGTTGCTCCTCAAGTGTGAAGCACTCCACCGGTATCCACCAAGAAAACGACTTTTAGGAGGAGGAGGAGGTGGAGAGAATTTGGTTTTCTGAAACTTTTGGGTTTCTGGGGTTAGAATAAAATAGGGTCTATAATATGTAATATGTAATATTACATATTATAGACCCTATTTTGATTCTGAACAATATGTAATATTTGGATTTACCCAGATAGGTGTCAATCCGGATTGATGTTTTTAATTTGACTTGCTTTGGTAATTTGCTTGTTTAAGACCTTGATCTGGGTAAGCGGGCCTTCCCAGGTGCCTTGATCCGGAATCTGGATTGGATTCCAATCGGGTTTTTGGCTGGCACCTAGAAAATATTTATTGCAAAAATGATAATAATTCGGGTTGTGGCTATGGCCCCCAACCCGGATTGGTTTTGTAGCCGGGTGGTTCTAGGTATGAAGCCTTATTTGGGTTAATTTTTGTTTTTTATATTGTCTTTCAATACGGGTATGATACCATATTCGGATTGATGATTGTTTTTTCTTCTTTGTGTACGTAGAGAATAATCCAAGTACAGAATGGTTGTTTTCGGCCTGGATTTGGATGCTTATCCAAGCTATTTTTTGCTTTTTATATTGGCTTTAAATCCGGATATGGCACCATATCCGGATTGTTATTTTCTTTTATTGCTTTATGTACTCAGAGAATAATCTGAGTATATAATAGCTGTTTTCAACCCGGATTTGGATGTTTATCCGAGTTGATTTTTGCTTTTAATATTGTCTTTCAATCCGGGTATGATAATAATCCGGATTGATGAATGCTTTTGCTTTTAATATTTGCTCTATGTAATTAGAAATTTTCTAAGTAAATAGTGGTTGTTGTTAATCCGGATTTGAATATTTATCCGGGTTGTCTGCTTTTAATTTTGGCTTCCAATCCTGGTATGAGACCATATCCGGATTATTTTTTTTTTCTTTACTAGTAAGGTAAAAGAAATAATAACTTTCTGAGAAAGGAAAATTATTTTCATTGACTTGGAATTTTCTTCATACAAAATATTGGATCATAGATTGGTTGCTTGCCATAGGCTACAAGTTTTTTGGTTGCTTTTGGTTGCTTTTTCTATTGATAGAATTTTCTGAGCCTGAGTCCATTCCAGGTGTTCGGGATCTTGGATTTATCCATGTTCATCAGCTTGTATCTGCCTGGCCTTAACACTTCCTTGATTTTATAAGGGTCATCCCACCTTGGCATTAGCTTCCCAGTGTTGGTTGGATCTGAAGCTTCGGTGTCTCGAAGTACCAGGTCTCCAACTTGAAAGTTTTTGACTCGGGACTTCTTGCTGAAGTGCTCTTTAGATTTTTCCTTGTACTTTTCCATCCTTGCAAAAATTTCAGCTGAAACTTTTCCCATAAAATATTATTATTATTAACCCTTTAATTGATTATTCTCATTAACCAATTAACTACTAATTAAAACACCTTTTAATTATTAATCCTTTTTCTAAACACTTTAGAAAATAATTCTCTCACTTGATTTAATTTCCAAAAGTTAAATTCTTAATTAATAATATTAAGAACTTTTCTTAATTAATTTATAATTAATTAAATCTCATTTAATCAATTATTAAATTTTCTAATTAATTATTTATTTCATAAATAAATAATTACCAGCCATTATTAATTAATTCCTCCACCATTAAATCATTCTCTTTTATGGTGTGACCCTGTAAGTTCAATATTAAGCCGGTAGTATAAATAAATAATAAAAAAACTATTTTATCATTATCTATATAAATTCTCTAATTCATTAAATAAGATTAATTAATAAATTAATCATATTTATTCTACATCGTGAGGGATACTTCTCAGCATATCGCGACTATTCGGATAATACGAATTCACTGCTTAGAATACCAAGAACCTATTTAGTGAATAGTTATCGTTCAATCAATTCCTTCTACCCTGCAATGTCACGATTAAATACAAGGCATGGAACAAGCCTATCTTATTTAACCATATGTTTTCCCATTCACTATGCTTAGTTCTAATTAATGTGAATTAGAAACTCCCTTCTAATTTCATTCACTCTGGCCAGAGATTCCTGAACTAGCATAAGTGGATCAGCATTGAACATTCTCTTCCTTCACTGGAAGGGGTAGATTCTTTATTGATCATACACTATCTTCGTGTACAAATTCCTACACCCAGTAGAGCCCTCATTATTTTCCCTAGAGACTAAGATCTAAACCAAAGTATAGTTCAGTGTACATAAGATGACTATGATGACCTCAAGTCTAAGGATACTTGTACAACTATCACTATGTGAACATCTGCTGACACGTGAGTGAACTCCATTAGTTGTTCATCTGTGTGAGCCATGTTCAGTGAACTTATTCTATAATAAGCACCTACATACTAGCTATAGTGTCACCACACAAATGTCTATGAGAACAGACATCCTTCATAATGAAGCAAGTAGTTAGTAATCCTACGACCAGGAACTATTTAAGTTCCGAGTTATCATCTTTTAGGTCTCATTATTATGATCTCATCATAATCCATAAAAAGTTTTACTCTAAACTATGGTATTTCTTATTTAAACACTTAAATAGATAAAGCCCACAATAAAAACAAAACAAGTCTTTTATTAATATCAATAAAATCAAAATAGATTACATAAAAGTTATTCCTAAATCATCATACATGATTGGACTTAGGACATATCTCTTTCAGATCCTACTTCAATTGGTAGCATTGCTTCTGTTTTGTAGGCCAGCTTGAAGGGTGTTTCTCTTGTGCTTGTGCGGGGGCTGGTCCTGTAGGCCCATAGGACATTAGGCAATTCTTCTGGTCACTTGGTTTTTCTTTCCTTGAGCCTCTTCTCGATGCCCCGGAGAAGGATCCGGTTGGTTACTTCTACTTGGCCATTTCCTTCAGGGTAGGCTACAGATGATTTCTTGTGCCAGATGCCCCGCTCTTGAAGGTAGGATTCAAACTCTGATCCAACGAATTGTGGCCCATAATCCAAGATATTGGTATTATGAACCTCATCAAGATGTTGTCCATGAACTTGATACAATCTTGTTGGTTTATGGTTCTCATCGCCTTCGACTCTACCTATTTGGTCATGTAATCAATTCATACCAACAAGTACCTGAGGTCTCCTCTGGCCCTGGGAAAGGGTCCCATGATGTCAATGCCCCATACAGCAAAGGGGATTGGTGATGAGACTGAGGAGGGTAGGACTGGGCTCATCCGGGTCACATTGGTGAAGAGTTGGCATTCCTTGTATTTTTTCACAAACTCTATTACATCCTGGTGAATAGTCGGCCAGTAGTACCCTTGTCTTATGATCTTATGACCTAGGGCCTTTGCGGACATATGATCCCCACATATCCCTTCGTGAACTTCCATCAGGCAATATTGTGCCTCCCATGGGCCAATACACTTCAGGATTGGGGATGAGAAAGTCCGGCAATAGAGTATTCCCTCTTCAATGAAGAATTTCGTTGCTTTGGCTTTTAACCTTTGAGCCTTCCCTTTATCTTCTGGGAGCTCTCCCTTCTCCAAGTAGTTGATAAATGGAGTCATCCAATTCGGGCTGTTGTCTATTTCCATGACCTCTTCGGATCTTATGCTTGGTCTCTGTAACACTTCGAAGTAGACGGAGCAATCTAGGTCTGATGAGTTTTGAACTAGTTTAGTTAGTGTGTTAGCCTCTGAATTCTCCTCTCTACAGATTTGAAGGACTTGTGTTTTTGGTATTAAGGCGAGGTAGCTTTGGACCAGAGCATGGTACTTGGCTAGAACTGGATCTTTGGCTATGTACTCGCCGTTTGTTTGCTTTACTATGATCTGGGAGTCGCTGTAGATTCTGAGGTCCTGGATCCTGAGGGTTTTTTCTAGCTTTAATCATGCTATCAGCGCTTCATACTCTGTCTGATTGTTGGTTTCAGCAAAGCCAAAGGAGATGGAAGTCTTAATTGTGAAGCCTTCTGGGCTCTTTTGAATGAGCCATGCTTCTGACCTTTCATTTGTTGAGGATCCATCAACTTTGAGAGCCCAGGCTCCCGGGTTATTGTCATTGCTACTCTCTGGGTCAATGCTCATGGGACTAGGCTTGTCTTCCGCGAAGTTGCATTCAATTATGAAGTCGGCCAACGCCTGGGCTTTGACTGTTGTTCTTGGAATGAAACTCAAGTTGAATTGGCTTAGCTCAACTGCCCAATTTACCAACCTTCCTGAAACATCTGGCTTGTGTATTATCTTTCTCAAGGGTTGGTTAGTTACAGCCCAGATCTTCCTTCCCTGAAAGTAGTGTCTGAGCTTCCTGGATGATGTGACCAAGGCAAAAGCAAATTTTTCTAGCCTTGGGTATCGGGTATCCACATCTTTTAGTACTTGGCTCACATAGTAAACTGGTTGTTATTTACCATTCTCTTCCCTTATTAGGGCTGCTCCAACTGCTAGGGCCCCCCTAATAGGTAATGGAATAGGGGCTCCCCGGGTTGGGCTTTGGTTAATACAGGAGACTGAGAGAGATACCTTTTAATTTCTTCAAATGCGCTTTGGCATTCCGGGCTCCAATTAACTTCTCTCTTGTTGGTTGCCCCTTTCAATAGATCAACAAAAGGGTAGACATCTCTCAGCTAGCTTTGAGATGAATCTTCTAAGTGCTGCCAGTGACCCTGCCAGCTTCTGCACATCCTTTTGTGTTCTAGGAGGCTTTATCTCCTGGATCGCCTTTATCTTTTCTGGATTGGATTCAATTCCCCGGTTGCTGATCATGAATCCTAGAAATTTTCCTGCCCTACTCCGAATGTGCACTTTTCTGGATTGAGCTTGAGTGAGTATTTCCTCAATGTCAAAGCATTCTCTTAGGTCTCCTATGTGACCGGGGATGCTTGTGGACTGTGCAATCATATCGTCAATATACGATTACAGGTTCCTTCCAAGATGGTCTTTGAAGATTTTATTCATTGCTCTCTAGTAGGTTGTTCCCGTATTAGTCAATCCGAAAGGCAGCATTAAATAGGCATAGACCACCCTGTGGGTGATAAAGGCTATTTTCAGGATATCTTTCAGATTCATTTTAATCCGGTTGTACCCCGAGTAGGCGTCCATGAAACTCATAATGACGTGCCTAGATGTGGCATTAATCAATTGATCAATATTTGGCAAGGGATAAGGATCTTTGAGGCATGCACTATTCCGGTCGGTGTAGTCAACACACATTCTCCATTTCCCATTTTCCTTTTTCACCATTACAACATTTTCCAACCATTCCGGGTACTTAACCTCGCATATGATCTTAGCTTTTAGTAGTTTCTCAACCTCTTCATCTATTGTTTTCTGCCTCTCTGCGGCAAAATTTCTTCTCTTCTGTTTAATTGGTTTCCTCTCGGGGTTGACGTCCAAGCTATACATTGCTATAGATTCATCCAGCCCGGGCATATCTCTTGGGCCCTAGGCAAATACGTCAAAGTACCCTCGGACTAATGATACCAGAGCTTCTCTGAAGGTAGCCTCGAGTCTGGATCTTATTTTTACCATCTTAGAAGGATTACTTTCATTGATCAACATTGTTTCCCTTTCTACTGCAGCCTCAATCTTGGCATGATCCATGATTGATACCAATTGCTGGATCCGGGAAACTGTATTCTTCTTCATATAGGCCTAACCCTGGGCTGTCATTTCTTTTGGTTGCTTTCCCCTACTTCACTTATTTCAGGGTTGATTGCTTACGCGGTAGGATTTCCTTGGCCTAGGCCTGGGCTCAGTTCAATCTCTGTTGTGACTTGGTTGCTTTTTTGCTCTTTCGAGCTTGGCTCGGTTTCTTTTGGATCCGGGATGGACTCTATAATCTGGACTTCTTTTCTCGCATCATCCCTTGAGTGGGGGTGATTTTTCTTAATGATTTGCTATTTGCGGAGGACTACGGCCTTCCTCTTGTTGTCTTGGTGAGTTTCAGCCATGACCAGGGCCTGGCTATAACATCTTTTAGCGACCTCGTATCTCCCTTAGCTTCTCTTATCCCCGTTGGAGTTGGGAATTTGATTTTCAGGTGTGATATGGAGGTAATTTCTTGTATCCTGGTCAGAGCTGAGCGTCCAATTATTCCGTTATAGGATGAGGGAGTGTTGATTATGTAGAATTTTATGACATGGGTTACTTGGTTTGGGGTCGATCCAAATATCACTGGCAAGTATAAGGTTCCCTGGATCGGGACCAAGTTATTCCCGAACCCATAGAGAGGGTCCTCTCGGCATTCGTTTGAGCACACGTTCCCTACCTTCATCCGGTCCACAGTATGCTTGAAGAGTATGTTTATTAAAGAGCCATTGTCTATCAGCATTCTCCTTACCTTATTATCAAAAATATCAAGTGTTACCACCAAAGCTTTGTTTTGATTCGGGTTGACTCCTTCATAATCCTTGCTGCTGAATGAGATCACCATCTCCGGGTAGGATTTGATAGAGAATACTTCATTACCTGAGCCCGGGCTCCTAAGGGAGAGTGTGACCCCCCAGGACCACATTCACTACATTATTTCCTCTTCTTTATCTGTCTTCCTTCTGATTTGTCTCCCGGGAGATGTACTAATTCAGTTTACCCTTCTTGACTTGATCTTCAATGAAGTATTTAAGAGAGAGATAATTTTCAGTTTTGTGCCCATGGGTTTCATGCTAGTCGTATTGTATGTTGTAAGGTCTGCTCTCTGGGGGAGTCTGCATGGGCTTCAGTGGGTAATAGAATGGCTTCCCCGGGTCATGTTCAGTGGTGTCCAGTCTGGCTCTTGCCTGGGCTCTTTGGCTTGCCTAGGTGGACCGGGATCACTTTTGGATTCTGTCTTAGGACCCGGTCTTTGAAATATTGGAGTGTTTTGCACAACATTGGTCTGCTGGGCTTGTTGGCTTTGTTTGAACTTCTTTTCCAGATGGTAACCCCCTTTCGGTCGGTCATCAGAAGTTTTGTTCTTGGATCCTCCATTCCGAGTCATCCTCATTGCCTGGAGCACGTCCGTTTCCTTTCTGAACCTGGCTGCCATAGAGTAGGAAGCAGCTAGGCTTTGTGGCTCTTTGTTTATCAATTCTACAATGTACCTTTCATTGTGTTACGGATCCAGGTTCCTTCAAAATATGTTTAGAGCCTCCCTCTCATTCGAGACTTTGTTGATTGATTCCTGGAATTTCCGCATATAATTTGAGAGTGCTTCGTTATCGTATTGGAGGATTGTTTCCAGGTTACACATGTGCATTTTATGTGTCTTATTGGCTCTGAATCTTCTAGGGAAGGCCCCCCTGAACTCTTTCCAGGAGTGGATGCTTCGTGACGGGATCCTGCCGAACCATCTTTGAGCCCCCCCTTTGAGGGTCGAGGCGAAGAACCTGGACTTTGTTAAGTCGTTGTTGTAATATATTTGGGCGATTTGTTCGAAGTAATTGAGGTGCTCTTCCGGATCCCCCGACCCATCAAAGGATTCAAAGTTGTAATGTTTGAGATTTTTCTGTCGAGGGATGGCTTCTCGGGAGTGACTGAAGGGTGTCAGAGTCTCCCCAACTTCCAATCCAGAATCTTTTTCCATCTTTCGTTGGAGCTCATAAATCATATCTTTCAAATCCTTCTGGCCTTCCTCATCGTCATCAGAAATGACCTCGGGGGTAGGGTCCCTCCGGGCCATTTTGCCTTTTGTCTTAGCTATGAGCATCTCCTCTTCCAGCTGCATCCTTTTCTGGATCTTTAGCTCAAGCTTTGCCTCTTCTTCTCTTCTTATTTGTTCCCTCATTTCTTCCAATTTTTTCTTCCTGGTTGCTTCTGTCTCCTTCTTACTAGGCTATTTTTGATTATTTTTTCCTTGGCTCAGATTCGGTCGAAGACAGATCTCCTAGATTATTGAGAGTCCCCGGACTCTTCTTGATCATCCTCTTGCTCATATTCTATCTGAGCCCGGGCTTGTTCATATCTGTAGAGCCTTATTGCTTCATCCAGTTCGTGGCTTGTCAAGTTGGCCATGTGCTCTTTTGCCACTGGAACATTAGTATACTTATATTGATTGAGCTCGATGACATTTCTGGCATCCCGGGGTGTTACTATCCTTTCCAGGACCGGGGTATGTTGTGTCAATGGTTGTTCCTGGAGGGTCTCTCGGTCTCCCCCAGGTTCATGAGTCTGAGAGTGGTCCTGATCCTGGACCTGGGTACTGGCGGAGGGCCTATCAACCGTACTCTTTCCTGCTCTTGCCATTACCACAATTGTACAAACAACTGACCAAGATTTGAGGCTAAAAATATGGATCTAGGGTTCCTTTTTTGAAGATAGCAAAAAATTTCCAGAATAACACCAAATAAACTTTCTGGGTTTTGCTAACAATATTACTATACAAGAACAGCAGGCTCTAGAGCACAAAAACAATATGCAAATAACTAAAGTAGATCTGGGTTTTAAGACTATCAAAACTATCAAACCCAATAATTCAAGACTATTAAAACTACAAGCCCCAAACAATCAAAACTAATAAACGGGAATGGGCTCACACAAATGTGGCCTAACATAATGATCTCACACAAACGTGGCTTAAATGAACAATATTCATATTCAAGAGAGGGTATGGTTTCTCGTGTTCTTATAGGTTTAAGATGTGGACTCTCTTAAGAGTTTGTTGATGAACGTAAATCCAGGGGTACCGAGACCCAAGGATGGAGCGCCCTCCTTCTAGCGCTAAATGATAACTCCGGTGAGTGGGGCGGCTCTTTCCGACGCCGTGCCTGGACCTTATGGGTATGAATGAGGTGTAGCTGCTGTTGGGCGCCTGCAAAACAACACCGGGGGGTTGTCCCTGCGGCGCCTCCGCTGTGAGAATGAGAGCCTGGTTGGGGAAGATGAAGATAGAAAGAACAAAGGTGGTTGTGTGTATGAGCTGTGTATATGAGAGTGTGTGTAATAAAATGTATCTAACCCCCCCAAACCTTTCATCTTTGAGGGTATATATAGCCCAAAGGTAGGGTTTGGCGGTTGGTACCTCTAGATCAGGGCCGTTGGTTGCTGGAGGTGGAAGACGCCTGGCTTGGGTGGATTGCGTACACGTGTCCAGGCAAGGACCACCTTCAGGGTGTCCTAACGGTCCTCTGACACGCATCGTGTTTGTCTGATATATTAGTTATTGATAGTTGTCATCATCACATGCCCACGTACCCCTCCTTGGCGGGTTGTAGGGTGAGCATATGCTTGTTGGGACCCCCCTCAGGGTGATCCTGGTTCTGGGGTGGATCCAGGTAGGCAGGTGATCCAGGTCATAGGCTGGACCCTGGTAGTCAGGTGATCCAGGTCATGGGTTGGACCCTGGTAGGTAGGTGATCCAGGTCATGGGTTGGACCCTGGTTAGGAGATGATCCAGGTCATGGGTTGGATCCGGGCTGGGGGATGACCCAGGTCCTGGGTTGGACCTGAGCCTGGGTCTCTCCACTTGATTGAACTGGGCGAGGGGGGGTCTTGGTCCATCAGTTGAGCCTGCTTCACCCTGGATATGGGTTTTGCCCTATCCAGGTTGCTTATACCCTATCAAGGATGAAGCCTAGTTTGATAGAAGAGGAGATAGATTTGCAGCCTAACGTAGAGGGAAATAAAATGCACAAGCTGAGAAACAAGAAAAAGGAATTTAATCTGGGTAATGTAGATGACAATGAAGCTGTTTGTGAGCACGAAATGACAGAGGAGGTAGATAAGAGTCACAGGAAGGCTACACAAATAAGCGAGCAGTTAGAGGCAGCACAGTTTGAAAACTCTGAATTAGAGGCCGAATAGAGAAGGCTAAAGGTACAGGCAGAGCAGTGGAGGAAAGCAGTAGAGGCAGCTGCATCTATACTTTCAAATAGGAAAATATTAGAAAGAACGGGATTGCTGGACAAGAACTACAGTCCGTTACTGGGAAGATCAGTTCACCATATGTTGAGGACATGGATGATGATTATCTAAAGAAAAAGAATGGGAACATTCTGAAGAAGATTGGGGTGTTATGGAAGAAACAACAAAAATAAAAGAATCTGTGTGCTTATGCATTACCTTTAAATGTTCTGTCTTCGGAGTATAGGTATTTTTAGGGCATTATATAACATGTGTGTGTATTTCTCAACAGGCATACACTATTTTTAAGGTAACAGGCGGCATATCTCTTGCGAGAGTAGACACATGTGTGCTACAGACTCGTTACTAACATTCCCAGAGTAATGCGTGACTTGTTTCTTTGGTAATGATTTCTAAATACTGAACACTGCAATCTTGTTGCCATTCAGAATTATAGTATATATATAGGGGCTACTCCACTAGAAACTATTTTAAAATAAAAACTAGAAACTATCGTCCCAACCCACTATTTCAAAATTATTGGGCCCAATATATGCACCATTACACGCATATGTCAACATCTCCTCGTTTTCAGCTTTTTCAAATCTACGAGCAACAACTGCTGGCCTCAGTTACTCAGACGAAACCTTCTGTCATTATAAACTATTTCTTCTTTACGCCGATCATTATCTACATCATCTTTGATTATAACAACCACTTCTTGTCTACATCTGATGAGTAATGACCACCAAACTATCAAACTTTACTTCATGAATTACAACCTCCTCCGATTATTATCAACGCCTTATTAGTGAACTACGATCTTACTCATCACCAATAATTAGAACCACTTCCGATATGAATCAACATATTTTATACCATAAAATAACTAATTCATACTACATAAATCACCAATATTTAGAACAAAAACACTAATTCCCTGATTTACTAATTCAAAATCACAATTTTATACAATGACAATCACTAATATACACAGTAAAAATCATTTATTTTTCCTAATCAGCAGCAGTTTCAATCATTACATAATAATTTATAAATAAAAATTTATCAAAAGCTCCTCTGTTAGGTCCCAATATGTTTGTAGAAGGGGGGGTTGAATGCAAACAATACTGTTTAGTCGAATAAAATGCGGAATAAAATTGTGAAACAAAATTCAAGTTAAATAAAACTTTTATTAAACTTGAAAGGTGTTACAACTACGGTATCGGTTACAAGGGATTAATCACAAATCAATTATTACAAATTTAGAATAAATTCGACATGAACTTTTTCTATTTTTGTAATTAAAAGATCAAATGCTAAATGCGATTTGAGATTAAGTTCTAGGGATTTTAATCCGCTAGATTGATACACAAGAACAAGATAAGTATTTCTAGTTGATTGGATTTAACTTTACAATCTAGAAATTGATCTTGAAGTTGCAGATGAGATGTAATATTTTTCTGCTCCTTTTTCTTTTTGTTCTTCTGTATGTTCTGTTTGATTGCTTTTTTGTAAGTGTTTTTGAATTGGATGCTTCTGCTTCTTTTAATCAACACAGCCGAGATTAATGAACTGGTATGACAATCCTTTGTCCAATAAGACTTTCGGTGTGACAATCTTTAAAGCTAGCAAGACAATTAAAATGAACTAGCAAGACTTTCGGTATGACAATTAATTGTCATACCGATTGTCATAGTAGTACAAATGAAATTGTCTTACTGAATTAATAAGTGATTTTAATCTAAATAATAATTCCATCAAGACAGTCAACTGAATTAGCATGACTTTCGGTATGACTATCAATTGTCATATCGATTGTCATACTAGTACAACTAGTTGTCTTTTTAGAATTAAAACAGATTTTAACCAATTAAAATTCTGTAAATTCTTAATATTAATTCTAAATTAATTAATCAATTTAATTCAATTAATCAATAAATTAATCCTTGCAGATATAATTTATTTTCTTAATTAAATTATATGACTTAATTAATTAATAGAGAATTAATACTAACCCTGAGCAGCATCCATTCTTCTGACAATCTTCTGAAAGTCACTGAGACTTATGAATCAATTCCGCCACTTCAATGCTGACACTCGATGTACTGTCTGGTTCATGAGTGACTAACTTTCATGACGTTTCTTCATGTCTTGACTTTTATATTCTGATTGAATCCTTGTAATAAATGATACCTTGACGAGATCTCTGTCACTTGATTAAATCCACGATCTTGATTTATATCACTGAGGCATGATCAAATTCTTGAACTTCTTCCAGTGAATCTTCAAGTCTGCAGATGAACAATGTTTCTTTATTCTTTGACAGATGTTACATTGTGAGATCTCTCTGATGATTAATCCACTATTTACTTATTACATTCTTATTTGAGTTGAGTTAAATACTCGAATAAACGAGTAGGCTATGACATATGCTTTTCAATCTCCCCCTATTTGCTTGTTAGACAATAACAACAAATACCTAGAGGATAACTCAACTAAAAAATAAGAAAAAGATATAAACAGTAATGTAAAGTAAATAGCAGAAAAGTTCTGGATTATATTTAACATTTTCCAGATTCCAAATGAAATTTACAAGTGAATACAAGATAGATGTTCCTCTAGCCTGAACATATAACTACATTAGACTATCTTGATTCATAAAGCTCTAATCATATTACATTGAGTTTGAGCTAATTGACTTCAGTTGTCTTCTCTTCTGACTTCACCTTCTTCTAAATCTTGAAGCAATTCCTTGTCAAAGACACGATCCTTTTCTGAAGTGAAGCTTGCAGGTCTGACTGGTTGAACTCCAACTGACTTCAGCTTATTCTTGAGTTGATTGTACCTTTTAACATTCTTTTCACAATAAGCTTGAATCAAGTCAGCAGCTTGAGTCTTCAACATGGATGAATATCCAGCAGTTCTCAAATGATGTTCCATCCAGACCAGATGCTTAGCTGAGTAGTCTTTAAGAGATTGTACATCTAGCTGACAGATTTGAAGACAATCAGACTTAAAGAATCTCACCTGATGAGGATTGTTGACCACTTGAGGACTAGCCCTGCTGGCAAACTCTTTAAGCCTTTCACGAAGAACTTCATTCAATTCTGAGCTTCTTTTGACTTTGTTTAAAAGAACCCAAATCTCTGACAAAGACCGATTCTCAAATAGATGAAGTGACACCTTGAATGATCCTTCACTCTGACAATATACAAAAATGCTCATCTCATTTAGGGATCTATCAAAAGCAGCTGTGATCCTTGAGACTTCAGTCTTGATAGCATTCATGTACATGTCATTGTTAGGATTTGAGATTTCCAGCTTGTCAAGAAGATGTAAGAACTGCCTATCATTGTTAGTGCTCAGCTGAGGCATATCGAGTACTCTCCTAGCTTCATCCCATTTTTCACCAATCTTTAGTCTGACATCTCTTCTCCTTTCTTGAGCCTTAATGTCATGAAGACGTTGCTTTTGAAGAGTTTCTGTTCTTTGTATGTCTTTCCTCCTGTCAATGATCTGAGAGACCTTCTTGAGTTTAGCTTCTTTTCTTTTCATCTCTGACTGCTCCTTCTGAAATTCTTTCTCAAACATAGGATCCACTATATCTTCCTCTTCCCAATCTTCAAAATCACTTTCCTCTTCAGCTTCAAATAACCCATCTTTATCTTCCTGAACTGGTTCAGTGGGAATGTCAAAAATATCAAAGTCATCCTGTTCTCCACTGTAGTAGACATCATCAGCCTTTCCTTTATCTCCAGCATAGGTATCTTTTTCCTTCCCTTTGGCACTACTCCCTTTCTTCTCCCCCTTAGTTGAGGGATCCTCTACTGACCTTCCTTTGGAACCTCCATCACCTCCAGAGCCTGATCCTCCACCAGACGGTCCTTCAAAATAAGCTCTTTGTTCTTCATTAGGGCAATGAGAATTCTTGATCATGTAATATAAGTGCTTCATCCCTTTATTGAGATGTTTTATGCCCGTCTCTATCTTTAGAAATCTTGAGGAGTCCAGTGAATGATTCATCTCAACGAGGTCTTCAAGAGAAGTCATTCTTGTATGTAGAGAGCAGAAGTTGGATATGTCATCAGCTGATAGAGTTGGAGTGTCCTGAATAGAATTGAGCTTTGGTATTACAGTGGTCTTTAGATCTGAGATGTCATTTCTTATGATTGCAAGCTGATTGTTGACAGAGGTGGAAGAAGAAGACCGTTCAACCACTTGTTCTTTGAATGCTTGAGCTTCAGCTTGGCTTTTAGCAAGTTCTTCTTTTAGGGCAGCAATCTGAGCTAACAGGTTTACAGTATCAGTGTCCGTGTGTGCTCTCACCTGAATTTCACTCGTGTTTGGTTCACTCATCTCACGTGCATGTGTTTCTCTCAATATAATTGCTCGTGAGGAGTCTTCCAGTTCCTGTTCTTCTGTACCTGCATTAAAAATCACCCTAGCCTCTTCAAGAGAGGTCAGTGGTGGTGCAATGGGAATTCGCGAGTCCCGATCCTCAGTCAAACCTATCAAATCTTTTGGAATAGATGTCTGAATTGCTTCAGGGATAGATTGACCGAGTTGCCCTCCACTTTCTCCAGATAAATCTGTGAGTGGAGAATCCCATAAGGGAGCCAGAGGTGTTGGATCTGGGAGGGGAGAAAATGACTCTATTAAAGATGGCGGAGAGTCAGATTTTCCCTCTGAAGTATGTGACTGCTCTTCTGCCGTAACTATGGCAGGCACTGTAACCGACTCTACGTGCACTCCTCGCTGTGTGTCCTGAGTATGATCTGGGGAAGTGTATGGTTCCATTGTGAGTAATTGAATTGTGCTTGACTCAGTACAAGATGCCATGGCCCTATGGCGAATTTCAATAGATGCATCCTGTTGAGAGAATGCCTCTAGAAACTGTTCATTGGCCATTTCAAAGTCCATGTCCTGTTGAGAGGACAAGGATGGGCTTTCAGATGCCTCAGAATATGTTTTTCTTTTCTTAGGAGGAGGCAGAGCTGAGGGTTCACTCATATTTAACAATGTACTACTTCCTAGTAATCTCCTGGGTAACATTTTAGACAGTGGGGGAGAGGTTGAGATAGAATGAGACTCTGTGTTTGGCTCTATGACCTGGGATTGAAGCTGTGGTTCTACAACTTCATGGTCAGCCCTATCAACCACTGGGGGTCTTTCAACAGAAGTAGGAAGGGAGTGAGAGTGAGGAATTACTACCTGTAATGGAAGAGCCTGGGTGGCTTGTACCACTGGAGGTTGAGGTTGCTGTTCATGGCCGGGAAGATTGAAAATAGGTAAGGGAATATAAGTGGCCATGAAAGCAGATACAAGTACTGGAACTTGCATAAATTTGAAGGTTGTGTCTTGGCGAGTGTAAATATTTTTGCTAACTGGAGGGGGTTTGGTTACTGCAGAGTTAGCAAAAAGGGTTTTGTGTTCAGGTGTGAGAAGATGATCTGCTATAAGCATGAGAAAACGAGCATAGTAACATGATACTCTACGATTTGTAGAATCATCACGTAAAGCAGAAGTTAGACGTCTCAAGAGAATGGGAAAAAGTAGTTTGCCAAAATTGATCCTTTGATTGAAAACAACCGCAAGACCAATATACTGCAGAGTGGAAGTGATGTTATGAAAATTTGATTTTGTGCAGTTGGCAAATACTTTGGAAAGTGTATCAAAGAAAATATCCCATTCAGACACCAAATTTGATTTAGAAAGTTTGGTTAAATTGATCACCCCCTGATAGTGAATAGCATTGAAAAAATTTGTGATATCATTTTCAGAGGGTAAATTACAAAAATTGTCTAGTGGAAAATTTAACGCACGATTGACGACTGTTTCATCAACTACATACTGTGTGTTTGCGATGGTGAATGAAAAAGATTTTGAATCATCGGCCACAGTAGAGGTTGTGCAAATCAGTCTAAGTAGATCGACGTTTAAAATCACATTTGATTTAATAGCAGAGCTAACAATCGAATGGTCATTTAAAAATCTAATCCATGGCTTAAATTTTTCAACATCACATTTTTCCGGATTAAAATAACCAACCTGATTATGCGCGACAATTTGGAAATTGAGAGCCATTTAAAATAATAATAAGACACACGCTTTTCAGAATTTTAAGAATAATATTAAGAAAATTCGAATTAATTAAATTTATTTAATAATACGAATTAAATTAATTATAATCGAAAAATTTAGACAGAAATGTATCTCGTTAAAATTTCTAACTCACAAACACAGTTTTGAAAGACCAAACGACACAAATCAGAAATTAAAATAAGAAATAAAAATGCTCAAAATCAACAAACACAAATCGAAATAAAATATAGATTTAACAAAAATTCAACAGCACCTTTGTATGTATATACTTGTATGTATATACCACAAAGTGATGAATTAGTAAGCTGAGTAAAAACTCGAGCAAAGAAAGAGCAGTTCGAAGGTTTTGGTTCGAAGAGAGAGAAGAGAGAAAATTAAGAAGAAAAACTGTTCGAATTTTTTGTGAAAAGAACTGAACTGTTGAAATGGTTTAAAAAAGAACAAACAGACGCCTTTATATTACAGCTGGTATGACAATCCGGGATTGTCATACCGATTGTCATACCAGGCAAAAGAAGGAGAAAGAAAAACAATAGAATAAATACTAAAATTATAACTGGTATGACAATCTGATAGTCATACCGATTGTCATACCAGTATAATACTAAAAGGAAAATAATTATATATATGGTTTATAACTGGCAAGACAATTGATAGTCATACCGATTGTCTTGCCAGTATAAAACTATACTGAATAACATAATAAACAAAATTTAAACTGAAATGACTTTCAGCAATACAATTTCAATTGTCTTGCCGATTGTCATATCAGCTTTAAACACAGAAACACACACATTTATAAATTTAAAAAGACTTATATAACTTAGTAAAAATATTAGAAAATATTTACAAAATAGTAAAACTGAAATACAGACCTATAATATTTACAGAATGAAAGACAATATTTCAGAATTAATTATTTTTATTCCAAAAATAGATTTCTGTTGAATTTTAGCAAATAAAATTCATAGAAAAATATTTTTAGAGAAAATAAAATATTCTGAGATATTTTAAATTAACAAGAAGGGAAAATAAAAATAGATAAGATAATATATATTACATATAAATAAGCAAGAAATATGATAAAATGATAACATAAATTTGCAAATGAATTTTTCATTTATGAAAAATTCATTTGTAAATTCATTCAAGAACAGATCTCAGATATTAACTAAATTAATCACTAAAACTATTCAACATGCCCAATTTACCAACTAATCTGGTAAATGTGGATTCGTCAAGTGGTTTAGTGAAAATATCTGCTATTTGTTCTTCTGTTGGAACAAAAAATAGTTCAACAGTACCATTCATGACGTGCTCTCTAATAAAATGATACCTGATGTCAATGTGCTTTGTCCTCGAGTGCTGCACAGGGTTGTTGGTGATGGCTATTGCACTTGTGTTGTCACATAAAATAGGAATCTTGTTCAATACAGAGCCATAGTCTCGTAGTTGGTTCCTAATCCACAAGATCTGAGCACAGCAGCTTCCAGCAGCAATATATTCAGCCTCGGCCGTTGAGTTGGAAACTGTTTGCTGTTTCTTGCTGTACCATGAGACTAGCCTGCTTCCTAGGAATTGACAACTTCCTGAGGTGCTTTTCCTATCAACAATACTTCCTGCATAATCTGAATCTGTATATCCGACAAGGTTAAAACCAGATTCTTTAGGGTACCAAATACCTAGATTTGGTGTTCCCTTAAGATATCTTAAGATTCGTTTAACAGCAACGAGATGAATATCTCTAGGATCAGCTTGGAACCTTGCACATAAACATGTAGCATACATAATATCTGGTCTACTTGCAGTAAGATAAAGTAACGAGCCAATCATACCTCTGTAGCTTGTGACATCTACCTTAATGGAGTTTTCACATAGTCCAAGCTTGACAGCTGTAGTTGATGGAGTCCTTGCTGATGCAGAATCCTCTAGATTGTACTTTTTGAGGAGTTCCTTGAGATACTTGGATTGATAAATAAATGTTCCATCTAACCTTTGATTTACTTGTAATCCAAGAAAGAACTTCAGCTCTCCCATCATGCTCATTTCAAACTTGCTGTGCATTAACTTAGCAAATCTCTTACAGAGATTATCATTAGTAGACCCAAATATTATATCATCCACATAGACTTGGACTAATATAGTATCCTTCTTATGTGTTTTAGAAAAGAGAGTTTTGTCTATGACACCTCTAATAAAGCTATTTTCAATAAGAAATTCAGAGAGAGTGTCATACCATTTTCTTGGAGACTGTTTTAGCCCATAGATAGCCTTGAAAAGAAAGAAGACAAAATCCAAATGATCTGGATCTTCAAAACCAGGAGGTTGCTCTACATATACCTCTTCATCCAGCTTTCCATTCAGAAAGGCGCTCTTGACATCCATTTGATAAACTTTAAAGTTTGAAAATGCTGCGAATGCCAGAAATATCCTGATGGCCTCAAGTCTAGCCACTGGAGCATAGGTTTCATCATAATCAATGCCTTCAGCTTGAGAATACCCTTTAGCTACCAGTCTTGCCTTGTTTCTTGTAACCACACCATCTTCATCTAGTTTATTCCTGAATACCCACCTAGTACCAACAGCTTTCTTGTGTACAGGCCTAGGTACCAGTTTCCAGACTTGTTGACTTTCAAACTGATTGAGTTCATCTTGCATAGCAATCACCCAATCTGGATCAGTCAGTGCTTCTTCAATTTTCTTAGGTTCCATCTCAGAAAGAAATCCTGAGAACAGACACTCATTTTGAGTAGCACGTCTAGTTCTGACTCCAACATCTGGATCACCAATAATCAACTCAAAAGGGTGAGCTTTATTCCAGACAGACTGTCTTGGAAGATTTGATCTTGATAATTCGCCTTGAAATTCATTGTGATGTTGTGTCCTACTAGATGATCCTTCAGCATCTCCCCCTGAGTTGTTGCCATGTTGACTTGAAGATTCTCCGTCAGTAGCAGTGGTATCTTCATTGTTGCCAAAGTTTCCATCACTATTACCTTGAGTATCATCAGGATTAACAGGTTCTTCACCAGCAATAACCTCAGGTTCTTGACCATGTTCTGATTCTGAATCTGACGTATCATCAAACTTCAGTTTCTCAGAAGGATCTTCAGTTTGGATACTAGGGAGTTTAGTGTCATCAAATGTAACATTGACACTTTCAGTTACTTTGTGTTGATCAATGATATACATTCTATATGATCTTCTTCCATATCCAACAAAAATACCCTCATATGCCTTTGCCTCGAACTTACCACGACGATCATCTCCATCCTTGAGCACGAAGCATCTGGCACCAAATACATGAAAGTATTTGATAGAAGGTTTCTGTTCATTCAAAATCTCATAAGGAGTTTTCATGAAGTCTTTGTTGATTAGAGTTCGATTCTGAGTATAACATGCAATATTGACAGCTTCAGCCCAAAAGTACATTGGAAGACCTGATTCACTTAACATCATTCTTGCAGCTTCAATCAATGTACGATTCTTCCTTTCTACCACTCCATTTTGCTGAGGGGTTCTAGGAGCTGAAAATTGTCTGGTAATCCCTTTGTCTGTACAGAATCCATTGAGAAGTGCATTCTTGAATTCTGTCCCATTATCTGACCTTATTGCTCTAACAGGGACGTTAGAATCTAACTCAATCATCTTGATATGATCAATCACAACTTGTGGTGTTTCATCCTTAGAGTGAAGAAATAAAACCCACGTATACTTGGAATAGTCATCAACTATCACAAGACAGTAACACTTCTTTGACATAGAAAGGATATTAACTGGACCAAATAAATCCATGTGCAATAATTGCAGAACACCAGTTATGGAAGATGTGTCAGTGCCTTTGTGACTTGCTTTCTTTGACTTTCCTTTCTGGCAAGCCTCACATAGTCCTTCTGGAGAGAATTCCAGCTGAGGCAGACCTCTTACCAATTCTCTTTTGACAAGAGAATTCATTGTTTTGAAATTGAGATGGGAAAGTCTCTTGTGCCATAGCCAACTCTCATCTGACGATGCCTGTGCATAGAAACAATTGACTTCAAGATTGCTTCCAGAGTTCATGTCAGCTACGAACAGATTTCCTTTCCGGATTCCCATTAAGGAGGGTTTTTCACTTTTCTTGTGCAGAATCTGACACTTCAGCTTGTCGAATAAAACATTGTAGCCGTTGTCACAGAACTGACTAATGCTAAGCAGATTGTGTTCAAGTCCTTGCACAATATATACATTTTCAATGATAACATTTCCAGCTAGCAAACAGCCATATCCCTCCGTTAAACCTTTGCTGTTATCTCCAAAGGTAACCACTGGGCCAGCTTTCTCAACCACATTTGATAGCAGGGCTCTATCTCCGGTCATATGTCTTGACGATCCGCTGTCAAGAATCCACACTACCGGTTGTACCTGTTTAATGCCCTGCAATACAAATGGATTAGAACTTCTTCGGAACCCAAGCTTGGCTGGGTCCGGTATACTTGTAAAATTGACCTTTATCAGGCAAAACAACATTCTTAATTTCAATATTCTCAACGTTCTCAATGACTGAACATTTGACCTTGTGAACAGCCTTGACAAATTTCTGGTTAGGCTTAGGCACAAATGTCTCCTTTCTAGCTTTAGGAGGACTAGCAGTCTTAGACCTATCATGCTTTCTATTATTCACATGCTGACGAGGAGTAGTCTTATCATTAGAAACATGCTTACCATTAAAATAAGCAAACAACAGATTAAAAGCACAAGACATACAATCAGGAACACCACATGCTTTATGAGAAGGATTAACAATAGGCAACTTATGCATGGTAGACATGGCATTTGTGTTATCCAACTCATGTGTGTCTGAGTTAGTCTCAGTTGCTTTCACAACCTTGACTGGAACTTTTGACACACTTGACTTGGAGACATCTTTCCCATTAGCATTATCTTCAGCACGGATTTCTTCTTGAATAATAAAATAGGTCTCATCAAATGGTTCAGTAATTGATTCTTTATAGAGGGGTTCATCAACACCCTTAAGCACATGTGGTACTTCCCTGCCTTTAGCACATACATGAGGAGGGGAGTTTATGCCTAATTTTCCAATAGCAGCATTGTAGTCATAACCTATTCCATGGGTTTGATTAACAGCTTGCTTATTGTAAAACTCTTTGGACTTCGAACAAGAATTAAAGTAAGCTTTAACCTTAGCCTCAAGACCGGTGATCTTGTCTTTGAGAATAGTTTCGAGTTGTCTATAACAGTCAACTCTATTCTCTAGAAAAGATACTTGTTCTTTTAGTTTATCTTGATTAATGTGCACAAGTCTTAATTCATTGACCTCTTTCTCAAGGTCTTTGATTTGTTGATTTAACAATTCATTATCATGACGAGCACAATCTAAGGAACCTCCTAGATGATAAACTAATTCAGCATCAGTAAATTTTACCTCTTTTCTTGACGATGAGGTGCTTGCATTACTAGCCATGAGAGCAAGATTCCCAACTTCTTCATCTTCACTGTCAGTATCATCCCAGCTTCTTCCCTTTGCCAGGTACGCCCTTTCAGATTTACTCTTTTGATTAGAATCGTAAGAGTTCTTCCTAGCTTGTTTTGGCTTCCTGCATTCTGTGGAAAAGTGTCCCAACTCATTACAGTTGAAGCATCGAATGGTGCTTCGATCAACCATCCCTGTTTTATACCCACCACTGCTGGTGTTAGAGGATGAAGATCCACCTTTCTGGAATCTGTTGAAGTTGGACTTGTACTTGAACTTGGGATTCCTTTTGAATCTGACATTTGAGAATCTCTTAACAATCAGGGCCATTGACTCATCCTCCAATTGCTCCAGTTCTTCCAAGGAATAATAATCATCTCCTGATTGATTTGTAGTAGGAGAATCAAATTCTGCTACTATCACATTATCTTCAACCTTGGAAGACTGTACCATTCTTTCTGACTGTTGAGATTGTTGTTGATATTGTGGTTGTTGTTGTTGTTCATCAGCTACTAGAGCAGTAGACGTGTTGACCACTCTTCCTTTCCCGTAAACTTCCTTCTGCTGAATCTGCTCCAACTCATAAGTCTTTAACACACCATAGAGCCTTTCCAAAGAAATCTCACTCAGATCTCTTGCTTCTCTTATGGCAGTGATTCTATGTTCGAGATGAGTTGGCAGTGTTAAAAGGAACTTTTTGTTGACCTCCCTGATGGAATAGTATTTACCATTAATGTTCAGGTTGTTGATCAATGCATTGTACCTCTCAAACACTTCAGTGATTCCTTCTCCTGGATTGGATTTAAAGTATTCATACTCAGAGGTTAGGATTTCTAGTTTGTTCTCCCTAACTTCCTCTGTGCCTTCATTAATAATCTCAATAGTTTCCCAGATATGTTTGGAATCTTTACAATTCATCACATGTCTATTCATCAGGGGATTAAGGGAATCTACTAAGATTAATTGAAGGCTAGCATCCAGGGAAGCTTCTTCTATTTCAGCAGGAGAGAAGTCCTCAGGATCCTTCACATAAGTTCTCGCTTTGGTGATCACCACATCATTTTCTATTACCTCTGGTTCCATAACCATAGGAATTTTTGGACCCTTCTTCAACACTTGCAAATATTTGGGATTAGCAACCTGTAAAAACAGTAGCATCTTCTTCTTCCACATAACATAATTTTCTTTATCGAAAAGTGGAATTTTAACGGTTCCAACTTTTTGTGTAGTCATTATGAATTTTTTGAGTGAATAAAATTCAAGAAGTGAAAGAAACACAAAAGTCTAGGATCTAGATTTGTACGTTAATCAGAAGGCTCTGATACCAATTGTTAGGTCCCAATATGTTTGTAGAAGGGGGGGTTGAATGCAAACAATACCGTTTAGTCAAATAAAATGCGGAATAAAATTGTGAAACAAAATTCAAGTTAAATAAAACTTTTATTAAACTTGAAAGGTGTTACAACTACGGTATCGGTTACAAGGGATTAATCTCAAATCAATTATTACAAATTTAGAATAAATTCGACATGAACTTTTTCTATTTTTGTAATTAAAAGATCAAATGCTAAATGCGATTTGAGATTAAGTTCTAGGGATTTTAATCCGCTAGATTGATACACAAGAACAAGATAAGTATTTCTAGTTGATTGGATTTAACTTTACAATCTAGAAATTGATCTTGAAGTTGCAGATGAGATGTAATATTTTTCTGCTCCTTTTTCTTTTTGTTCTTCTGTATGTTCTGTTTGATTGCTTTTTTGTAAGTGTTTTTGAATTGGATGCTTCTGCTTCTTTTAATCAACACAGCCGAGATTAATGAACTGGTATGACAATCCTTTATCCAATAAGACTTTCGGTGTGACAATCTTTAAAGCTAGCAAGACAATTAAAATGAACTAGCAAGACTTTCGGTATGACAATTAATTGTCATACCGATTGTCATAGTAGTACAAATGAAATTGTCTTACTGAATTAATAAGTGATTTTAATCTAAATAATAATTCCATCAAGACAGTCAACTGAATTAGCATGACTTTCGGTATGACTATCAATTGTCATACCGATTGTCATACTAGTACAACTAGTTGTCTTTTTAGAATTAAAACAGATTTTAACCAATTAAAATTCTGTAAATCCTTAATATTAATTCTAAATTAATTAATCAATTTAATTCAATTAATCAATAAATTAATCCTTGCAGATATAATTTATTTTCTTAATTAAATTATATGACTTAATTAATTAATAGAGAATTAATACTAACCCTGAGCAGCATCCATTCTTCTGACAATCTTCTGAAAGTCACTGAGACTTATGAATCAATTCCGCCACTTCAATGCTGACACTCGATGTACTGTCTGGTTCATGAGTGACTAACTTTCATGACGTTTCTTCATGTCTTGACTTTTATATTCTGATTGAATCCTTGTAATAAATGATACCTTGACGAGATCTCTGTCACTTGATTAAATCCACGATCTTGATTTATATCACTGAGGCATGATCAAATTCTTGAACTTCTTCCAGTGAATCTTTAAGTCTGCAGATGAACAATGTTTCTTTATTCTTTGACAGATGTTACATTGTGAGATCTCTCTGATGATTAATCCACTATTTACTTATTACATTCTTATTTGAGTTGAGTTAAATACTCGAATAAACGAGTAGGCTATGACATATGCCTTTCATCCTCGGATTAAAATCATAACTATCAATCACCAACCACCATAATTTTGGAATACAAAATACTCCGACCACCACGAACTTTACATACATATATACATACAACACATAAATATAATTCATAACGAACAAAATCACATACACTTTCAAATTATATTTCGACTATTTTATATTCAAACAGATCTTGGTGGAGAAGATAATCAGATCTTGGTGGAGAAGCTAGTGATGATTTACTGCAAATAGGGGTTTAATTTATTAAGTATTAAGAGTGGCGGAGAAGGTATTTTAAAAAGAAATCGCCGGAAAAAAATGATAGGAATGAGGTGTTTAGGTGGATGGATTTGATCAGGAATAAAGGTGGGCAGGGGGAACACGTGGAACCTCGGGGAAATGGTGGGGGTAGTGGACAGTGGGTGGTGTAAAATAAGAGTAAAAAGTATGACTCATGAATGGTTTTTAGTTTTTATTTTAAGAGTTGTTTCTATTTGATCATTTGCCTATATATATATATATACACATACAGAGGCGGATCCTCTAAGGGGTAAGGGGGGTCATCTGACCCCCTTAAATTTTTAGTTAAGTTAAATATGTATATTCAGAATATATAAAAATTAAAAATGACCCCCCTTAATTTTTGCCAAAAAAAAAAGATTGCCCCCTTTATGAGTTACAAATAAAAGTAGAAGTCGGGAATAAATAACAAAAAATAATATGAATAGATATTGGATGAGCAATTCTAGTTAAACCACTTTAACACCATTAATTTTGATTTTGATAGAATTATAATGAAGTTAATATGAAGTTAATTTGTCACATATCATGTCTTAATCCACATAATTCTTTATTAGCTTTTGATTAAAATTCTAACCTTCAGAATTTGATCAAAAACATCTTCTAATCACTTGAAGGTCATTTTTTTTAACTATATAGTTGAACAAGAACCAAAGTTGATTTTCAAAATTTGAATGGTATTCTTGACCTCGTTCAAAAGATGGTTGAAAAACACAAAGATAGGGGTGTAATTCGAGTCGGGTTTCGAGCCGGGTTTAATTGAGTCGAGCCGGCTCGTTTAGTTAAACGAGTCTAAACCTCTATTTGAACCCAACTCGTTAATTTTCACGAGTCGAGTTGAGCGGCTCGTTCAATTTTACACTAAATCGAGCCTAAAATGCTACCCGGATTCGGCTCTTTTAATTTCACGGGTTGAGTTGAGCCGACTCATTTAATTAAACGAGTTGAAACCTATACCCAGACTCGAGCTCGTTTACGAAACGAGCCGAGCCGAGCCCGATAAAACGAGTTCGAGCCAGGCGAGCTCGCGAGTTCCCTGTATCGTATTACTGCCTTACACAAAGATATTGAATATCTTAGAGTTTGGTAAAATTGTCAATGATTCTAACTATTGCAACAACAACAATTAAGAGAGGATTTTCAACCAAAATATTCTCAATAATCTAATATATAAGATCGTATTTTTGATTTTTTTCGAGCCGAGCTTGGGCTTATTTCGAGCCGAATTCGAGTAGAACATGCCAAATGCTCGGCTCGAGATCGTTAAAAAAAATTTCCAACCCCCCTTATATTCGAAGCAGGATCCGCCACTGTATATATATATTAGTTACTACTAATTAGAATAGTTTTTACTGGCAATTTTTGGATTTGTCACGAAATTGTGGTGTTACTAATGTACCTGTGTCCTAAAAAAGTTAGTATCACTTGTGATGACCAAATATTTTATTTCTTATTGTGAAGTTCGTCTTATCAGAGAATTTCGACAAGAGGTGGAACTTCATAATCTGAATTGAACCGACTGAATGAGCACTAATGCATTATCTTCTTCCGAAATAAACTGTCAAAAATATTTGAAAGAAGCTGATACAAATTCAAGATATTGATGAATGCTAACACCTTGAGGTCAACTAATCCCAAGAGCTACACCAAATTACTTTGTTGGTAACAAAAATGGATCGAGGACTAGTGACTCAGTTATGGCGAATCTTTGCACAAACACAAAAAAAGGAGGAGTTGCCCCCCTTTTTTCACTATGCAAGTGAGGATCAAAATTCAACTCGTTTTACCATTTTAGCAATCAGATGGTAATGAATAAATGTATGAGGCGGTACGGCAGATGGATCTCATCAGATGAGATACTGATGTTGTAGAGCATGCATTAGCCGTGCTATAACACCACAGAATATTAACGTACAGACAATCATAAGTTTATAATGATGTAACTTGGTAGGGAAGTACGGGTTGTAGGGACCGACAGAATTTGAGACTTACCATTCCCTACATGCCTGTTTATTTTTCTGAAATTCGCCTTCCCCTGGGGTAAAGTGAAAAAAAATACAAAAACCGGCTACTTATCGATCAAATATGCTTTTACTATGGAATTTCAGCAAATGTTTTCAGAACTAATGTTGGACCTAAGCCTGCAAATTATATGAAGCAGGACAAATTTTCTTTTCCTTCACTTTGGAACAATTTTACTAACCGGAGGAGACAATATCCATTTCCGAAAAAAAGAAACCATATCCAACTCATCAATACTTGAAAAATAATGTACTTAAATATATTGCTAGAGTTAAATTTTATCTGTTTTCCTTATATTTTAAATATCTTGCACAAGAGAATCCGTTAAGAAATTCTACATGACAGGGTTGTTAAGAAATCCATGCCAATTACTAGAATCAAATATGTTGATCAAGTTGTTCTGCCTCCCTGTTGCATTAACTTCCCCTGTCCTGATCCCTCCATCGCCATCATCTTCAGTTGTGTAGCAGCTCAAATTGCAACCTTCAGCAGCCCTCCCCTCTTGTTTTACAGGTGTTGCATTAGAACCACCACTACTAGGCTTGTCAATGGATTCAGACGTTCTGTCCAATCCTGTTCGACCCAGGCCTTAATAGATGTATATGGATTGTATAAAAATGAAACCGATCAAATAATAATCCGATCCATTAAAAATTGGATATGGATTCTCACTCATTCGATCTGATAAAGACTCAATCCAAACTACTAAAATTCTATATTTATAAACATTATATATATGAATAAAATTTAACTATAATAAATCAATATAATTGACTTTTATACGTACTAGCTTAAAACTCGTGTGATGCACGGATTATACATATCTTTTTTAGTATAATATATTTTTTTAAAAATATTTTAAATTAATTATTAAATATGCTCATTTTAAATTTTAAATGATATGACTTCATGATAATTAGATTAATATACGTATTAAAAAATACAATGTTTCCATTATGTTTGGGATTACTATTTTAGCAAAATAATTGCTTAATCGATTAACTATAAGAGCTATTTAAAAAAGACAATAATAATTTGATTTATCTCGGGTAAGCGGTTTACAGTATTTTATTTTATCCTGATGCCCATTACTCCGACTAAATATAACTAATTATTTTAATTTTAATTTTAATTTTTTTAAGTCCGGATCAATTAGATAATTTTTTTTAGTCCAAATAATTAGTATATATGATTTTGTTCCTGTTGGTCAAATCATATTTTGATTTTAATTTTTAATTTTGTGTTAGTTTGGATCAATTGTATAACAAACTTTTTATAATGGATGAATAATATATATTAATTTGTTTATTCTACTTCAATGGTATATTTTTTTAGTTAGTATACTGATTGGGGTGGTAAACTGTAAAGCATAAATGTAATGTAACATGTAATCGAGGAATTATAACTCAACATGAAACATAAACAGATAAACAATTTTAAATTGTGAAGCACGGGAACCATAAAGATGAAGACATGATACATACAAAGAATCAAAAGATGCAAATGACTCTCTAAGTCCACACACAGGTCATGGGAAGAAGTTCATTAACATGTTCAAGCCTCCATGAAGAATAAGACATCAAAGGACTTCCAGCATTAGTTACATGGTTTGATTTGAAGTATTGAAGATCAGGGGTTCAGTTATTGAAGCTAGAAATAACTTTTCAAGATGTATCAGCTTTGCAGTGCAAAAGGAACTGAATTATATCAACTCTTTGTTAGTTGTTTTTGAACCAGACCAGTGCACTAACATCAACAATACAGAAGATATTTAATTCAGCAACACAGGAAAAATAGAATTGATACATCTATTGGAGACAAAGAATTTCACTAAGGCAAATGCTAGTGGCAGGTTGACATATGAGTCGCAGGTTGTCATGCCAGTCACAGGTTGATATGATTAGTCGCAGGTTGGCATGATTGGTCACAGGTTGATATGTTAAGTCACAGGTTGCCTTGTTAGTTGCAGGTTGGAGTTGGTCGCAGGTTGAGAACTTAGCCAATTTAGGTTCTCAGTCGCAGGTTATCAAATTCTTAGTCGCCAGTTAGTACTTGGACATTTTCAGAATTAAAATACAGCAAATTCAAATGAAATAAGTGGTCTAAATTAATCCACCTGTCGAAATGAATTTGAAGTTCTACAAAGAAGCAAAATGGATCTGTATTCATTTGGTTATCTACTTCAGTTCAACGGAAAGTGTTTACGGGAGCTCCATTAAAGAACCTCATTTATTAAACTTGTAAACATAGTGATGTACTGCTGAATTTATTGTAGCTAATCAATTCATTGATTATATTGTAGCAACCTCAAGGATTATATTAATAAAACAATATATTCCATTGATCTTGCACATTCTCCAAGCTGCTTTTTGTAGACTTGTCAATCCAACTGTTAGATTATTTGTTGATTGTTTATCTTGGATATTCAACTGATATGCAATTTTTTACTTTGAGATTGTACCTCGAGATCTCTAGTTTAGGTTTATAAAATACTTGACATCTCGATAAGTATATTGACTTATCGAACTCTCCAGTATTCTATGTTTAGTTTGGCTTGTAGAGGTCTTCAGTTCTCTATAAGAGATTTTAGGCTTGTCGAGATCTCTAGTCTTCACATCTTCACTTTGACTTATCGATAACTCTTAGTTCTCTAGTGACTTCTTGACTTGTCGATATCTCAGAGTTCTCTAGTGAATTTTGACTTATCGATATCTCCGAGTTCTCTAGTGGAACTTGACTTATCGATAACTTAGAGTTCTCTACTGAATGTAGATTTTTCGTTAACTCTGAGTTCTCTAGTGAAGGAATGACTTGTCAATATCTCCAATCTTCAGTTCCTCAATTTGGCTTGTCGATATCTTCCTGAGTTTTCTAGTAGCTATCCTGACTTCTCGATAAGTCATTCTGGAGTTCTCGAATGACTTCTCTATAACATTAAATCTATGACTTGTAGAGATCTTGACTTAGAGTATTTTTCTCCAAAAAGAGTTATTCAACTCCAAGCTTCTTCAAAAATCTTTTGAGGCATGATCTTCTTCCAGATAGAATCCTTAGGCTTGATACTGTTTCCGAAAAAAGACTCCAGCCTGCTCCTTTGCATTTTTATAGACTTTAAGTGTTACAATTATAAAATACAAATTAAGATAACAATACAACTTACTTAGGGTTGGCCCCAAGTTTAACTGATTACCAAAAATAACAGTTCATTAATCACCTCCTTAGTCTCATGTCCATCTGGCTTGCTTCATACTTTGATCAGAGACATTAATGATATTGTTATCTCCAGTGATATTTGACATCATCACTTATGTAATATCCGGGATATCGCGTGTAATTATTTTATCAATAAATGATTTTTATGTAATTATTATGTGAATTTTGGTGAATTATCTGTTGATTGATAATAATATTTAGATGTATATATGTGATAAAATGTGAGTGTATTAATTTTATTATGTCCAGAATAAAATATAGGTAATTAAGGTATTTTTCTGGTAATTTTTGGAGTATTATATGATTTTATATTGATTTATGAATTTATTAATTATTTCCTAAATAATTATGAAATTATTTTAAAAAACTGGGAATCGTCCAACCTCAACCATTTTTACGTTTTTACAACCCGAAACTCTTCCGATAACTCCTTCTGAACCTAATCTGGTAATTTCGGACATTTTTCGTGTTTTGACTTTTTCAATCCGGATTACGGTTTGACCCGTACGCGTCCCGACGTACAATTTTCGATAAGATAATTGTTTTGGTATATCAACGAAACCTGTATTCTCGAAAGGTGGGGTAATAATACATTATTTTCATATAAATTGTTTTATAAAAAGGCCGTTTGGGATAATTATCTAATACGGGTAGTAAATCGGATCGTTTTTGTAGTTACTTACCGGCTAAGTAACTAATTTAACGATCCAAAATGATCCAACACGAACCAATATTTCATAAATATATAAAGCCCTTTTATTATTTCATTTTTTTGGTAATAATCATAATTAAGCAGTAAAAAATAAGAAATACAGAGAAAAACCCTAAAAATGATACGTTCTTGAGAATCAAACGTACGATCGAAGGCGTTATCGAACTCCAATTCGGGCATGCAGCATATCAAAACGAAGCTCTCGAAAAACTCTACCTTAATCCACCATCTATTTTTGCCCAGAAATTAAGGTATTTTTCTGATTTAATTATTTTATTTCGAATTATTTATGAATTAAAATAGGAATTTTTGTTCTTGATGTTGTTTGTGTGATTTGATGGCATAATCGTTTAGATTATTTCTTTCTGGTGAATTTGGTATATTATATGTTGAATTTGGAGTTCAATAACATCGTTAAATTTGAGTTTGATCTTCGAATTAATAAAATTAGGGTTTGAATGTTTGAATGTTCTTAATCAAAATTGGGAACTCTTGATTCGCTGATTCTGGGTATATGTAAGTGGTGTTAATCGATAGATCGTGTAAAAATACGACGATTCATGTAACCAGTTGCAGTTTTGGACGCCTGAATCGTGATCGCCGGAAAACCTTGGAACTCGCCGGCGTTAATGGCGAGTTCGTCGGAAACGGCGTTCCAGGGACGGTGATGCTAAACTGAAGGCATTTCTGAGCTGTTGTAGGGTCTGGGAATTGATTGGCATCGAGAAAGAGGGCTAGGAACTCGCGAAAGACACCGATTTTGGCTCACCGGATTTTATTCCGGTGGCCGTTTTCTGGGGAAGGGGCGGCGGGTCAGGCCTCTTCTTCGCGACCCGGTTCCTGACCCGACCTTGACCCAGTTTTGATTCTCTGAAATCCAGTTGCAATTTCTGAAATTTGTTTCTGGGTTATTTTATTTTAAATCATTTTAAAATTCTATTTTTATTTACAAAAATTCATAATTAATTCTGGAAAAGTACTTTTAAATTCAGAAAATTATTTTAATTATTTATTTATTCATAAATAAATCTAAATTATTTTATTAATTAATTTTAATTAATTTTTAATTATTTTAATTAATCAATTAATTTATAATTAATTGATTAATTAATTTAATTAATTATTAATTAATTTTAATTGATTTAATAATTAGATTTAACTATTTAAAATTGATTTAAAAATTCCAAAAAATAGTTTTGTGCTTTAAAATATTATTTTAAATTATTTTTCATGGCCCGATAATTATTATAAAATTATTTTAAGGTCAGAATCGGGTGTTCGAACCCTAATATTTAATTATAAAATGATTCGGAGTCCCTTTTAAATTCTTAAAAATGTTCAAAAATTCGTATTAAATACCTGGAAAATCGTTTTAACCCTGAATCTTCTTTGAATAATTATTTTAATTGAATATCTAATATGTGATCTAATTGATGCATAATATGATTGTACGTGCGTTGTTTGACTGTTTTATTTATAACTTTCAATCCGTATGTCGGATTTGGGTGAAACGAAGGGTAGTTAGAAGCTTGTAATGAATAGAACAAAATGAGAATGAGTATTGATAAGTACATATGATGTTTAACAGAGGAAGCGAGACGTAGAAAGGGAAAGCAGGTAGTCAGTGAGTGGGAATCAATTGATAAGTTCTAGTAAAGTGAAAGCAAATCGATAAGGCAAGTGTTTCTTTTTCTCTTGATTATTGCAAGTATTTTGGAACGTTCTTCATTGTGTTGAAATTACTTTAAACGGTTATTATTCTATAATACAAGTACTTTGAAGTACTTAACCTAAACCATGATTCTTATTGATCTTGAGCCATAAGCCTGTTTCTTCATAAACCGTTGATTGTTGAATTCACATTTACAAGCCACACATATATGATACTACTCCACAAATACATACCTACCACATACGGATCCCTGATACAAAATTGCTTATCATACCAACCCTTATACCTTGTGTAACAGAAGACCAATTCTTGTAACTCTTGAACCCTTGAGTCTTCTACTTTCTATTTCTCTCCTTGATTGAAACTCAACCTTTATGATTTCCTGGTCATTTCATGGAATTATAGACTATTCTATGTTTCAAACTAAATATTGTTTATGATTCAACTATTGAGTTACATTGCTTATCATATTTTGATTCTAGAATTGGATTATTTTTGAATATGAACTAGATTCGTGGTCAGACCAGATTCGTGGTCACAATAGGCCAATGTGTGCCTTGGATCCAGTATATAAAGCAAAGCTGGGAGCCTTGCTCGGGGTTAGTGCGTGACTGATCAGCAGCCTAACCTTGGTTTTTAAAATGAAAATGAATATCCAATTCTAATCATTGCTTTTCAGTAAACTTGATTATTATATCATTTTAATTGATCATTGTTACTCTCAGTTACTGTTTTTGTGACTTGCTGAGCTAGTTAGCTCACTCTTGCAAAACTGTTTATATTCTTTTCCAGTGAAAAAGGAAACTGGTGGTAGCGAGGATCCTCAGACAAGTGTGCGAGCTAGGTATCCAGGTTGAATTGGAATAGACTAGCAAAGGATGTTTGGCTTGGTTATGTTTATAGATTGTAATAAAGTTGAAACTTCGGATGTAAGATAAATAAACTGGGTTTTGGTACGTTTGTGTAATAAATAAGATTGTGGCTTGTGGACATACTTTAAACTGCATCGATCCATGGATTATGGTAAGTAAGGTCATTTTATATACATATTATTATATTTATAACAGGTTCAATATGGTGTGTGTTGTGGGCCCCAAACTTTTAACCCAGGTTTGGAGGGCGTTACAGAGGTTCAATATGGTGTGTGTTGTGGGCCCCAAACTTCTGATCCAGGTTTGGAGGGCGTTACAACTTATATATTACAATCTCCCCCAACTTGTTCTTTATGGAATTATGCACAAGTTCTGATTGATGATGTCAAAAACTCTAGCTGAATGCAGAATTCAATCTCCCCATCTGGTCTTCTTTTGTGAGTTGCATTTAGATTTATTCTTCTCTTTCTTTATGAAGAATAGAATTTTATTATCTGGCAAGATCCATCAGCTGTTTTGGCATTTAGACTTATTTTCCCCCTTTTTGACATTATCTCCCAGGTAGAAAGATCCAGCTAGATGTACATTGTTCAAGCTGCTGTCATTGTCCATTTAGAACACTGTCTGCAGCTTCAAGCTTCAGTGAGAGCTGTGGTGATGAGTTTAGCCAGTAGAATAAGAGTTTCACTTAGATCTGTAGAAGAAGTTTATTAGTAATAAAAGTTCTAAACTCTCTATTCTTTTGACTAAGTAGTCTCACTACTTCTCACTGAACTAGTCTCATGACTTTTGAAAGTCAGAGTTTCCTCACAAGGATTAGTAAATCCAGACACTCATCTACCTCTTCTTTTTCTAGGAAGGATCATGCATCTCTTATTTTCTGTTTTTCTCTCATTCTCACATGAAAGGCTTAATTTGTTGTTCGACTTACAGAACTAAGAGGTGGCTGAGAAGAGTTGTCTATGAACATATGATTAGGGGTAATCCATATAGGTCTAATCATACTCATTTCATCAGAAGCGTGAATACCAATTTGACATTGTGAGGTGAATTAATCATCAGAAAAACCTGTGACTAGGGTCACAGTTTAGCACACAGATTGCTCTGTGGTTTTGACAGTGTATTGTCCTCCACGTACAGTGGGAACCACCAATTGAATTGGAGGGGATTTGATTGGGTTACTGCCAAGTGCACCAGCCTCAAACCCTTGTGTGTCTTGCAACATATTGGCACTTAAATGTGCTATACTTGCCTTTCTCATGACATTGTCATAGGCAATTGTACTTCTAGCTTTGACTGCTAAGGTAGCTTTTGTTAAGTGGCATTTATGACACTTATTTATGCTCTAATAAGCTTTGAGTTGGTGTATTTGTACTCAATTTATTTGTGTTTTAACGTGTTTTCAAGTGTTTTTACATTTTAGGCTTTACTTTGTGAATCAGGTGAATTAGCATTATTTTTATGCTAATATGGTGTTTAGGATGTGTTAAAATAAAAGCTTGAAAGATTGGCTCGAAGCTGCAAGGAATAAAGAAGAAAAAAAAAATAAAGTTTTGGCAGAAGGCAGGCGCGCCCACGCTGGTATTGCGCGCGGCCGCGCCGGGGGAACAGAAAGTCATCGCGCCCGCGCTGGTGAAGCGCACGCCCGCGCTGGTGAAGCGCGCGCCCGCGCTGGTGAAGCGCGCGCCCGCGCTGGGTCGGGATTTAAAAATCCTGATTCCTGTGCAATTTGAATTCTGGACTCCTGGGAATGCATGGACTGCTATATAAAAATAACTTAGGTCGTTTTTCAAAGATATCTAGATATTAAGAGTTCAAGACATCAAGGAGGGAGAAGACGGCAAGAGACCTTTTGTCACAATTCAACAAAGGCGAAGATGATCTAGTTTATTCTTATGAATCTTTGTTTTGAGTTATAATTTGGATGCTTGATTCTTGTTTTTCTGAACCTATATTCTTGTGTGTACTTGGTTTTATTTATTCATATAAAGACTACGTTTGCTATATAATGTTTTCATTGGAACCCACATTGGCGATGAGTTCAATTATGGGCTAATCGTTATCGTGGGGTTCTAGCGGATTTATTTATGGATTTCTTTAGTTAAATTGTTTGATGCCTTAGTGTGTGGTGATTGTATGATATCCTAGTTATGATTGTGCTTATTCGTCTTATGAGCGTCGCGAACTTATAAGATAGCGTGTTAATTCTTAATGAAGCGAAAGTGAACTTAAGGATTTAGAACTTGTCGTGCTAGTATAGGTTCATGTATTGTTATGCATGATCAGTAGATAATTTTACCCATCTTACTTGCCCTATGTAATCAAGATAGATAACTTGTGCTTAAACCGTTATGTTGTCAAATATTATAGACATATAGGGTCTCAATATAATTGGTGCCTATTCAGCTTCTATCTCTTTTGTGGATGTCTGGTAGAATGGTACTCGTACAACCAGAGTTGGCGTTTATCAGTTTTGTGTTATCTGATAACTGTCATCACCATTGCATGCTAAGGTTGAGAATAATAAAACTATCGAATGAAGTACTTAATGAAGTTAGAATCCCATGTTTGTCATATATATTAATCCAGTCTATTTTATTCTCTTAGTTATAATTGTTAGCGTAATCCTTAGTTAAAACATCCTCACTTTGTTATTATCTTAGCATTGAATAATAACCATACATTGTTATGTAGGTGTGTAATTTAGATAGTTAACCAATACAGTCTATGTAGGATCGAAACTGATTTATATCTTATACTACTTGCGAACTCGTATACTTGCGTGTAATATTAGCGCGTATTTAGCGACTAACAAGTTTTTGGCGCCGCTGCCGGGAACTGCAGTGTTAATTGCTAGTTTATGTGCTTTCCATCAGTGGTCGTTAAAGTTCATTGACTTGGACATTGTTACTTATTTGTTTCCTTGTTTTATTTCAGGTGATCTAGCGAGGGTGTATGCATACGCGTTCTCGTACTCGTAAGAGAACAGTGGATAAAGCCGAGGAAGAACTTGTGGTAATTCGTAGGGAAGTTTCTGAGGAAGAAAAGAAGGTAGAAGAAGAAGAGAAAGTTGAAGAGCCAATTATAGTAGCTATGGGTGATCAAGCAGAAAATACGAAGGCTTTGATGGACTATTATAAGACTATGATTAATGATATTCAGTCTAGCATCATTAGACCAGCCATCACGGCTAACACTTTTGAGATCAAGTCAAGCACGATCCAGATGATACAAAACTCAGCTCAGTTTGGGGGTTCTCCTACTGAAGACCCCAACATGCACATCAGGGATTTCGTCAAGATCTGCGATACTTTCAAGTTCACTGGTGTGACTAAAGATGCTATCAAGCTGTGACTTTTCCCATTCTCTTTAAGGGACAAAGCTAAGTGTTGGTTACACTCTCTACCGGCAGGGTCTATCACAACTTGGGAAGATCTTGCTCAAAAGTTTCTCACTAAATTTTTTCCCATGGTGAAGACTGCAGCAATCAGGAATGCTCTTACCCAGTTCGCGCAGCAAACTGGAAAATCTCTGTGTGAGGCTTGGGATCGATATAAGGAGATGCTAAGGAAGTGCCCACACCATGGCATGCCTGATTAGATGATTATCAATTGTTTTTACAATGGATTGGGTCCTACTTCTAGGTCCATGCTTGATGCAGCATCAGGAGGAGCCTTGTGGGCTAAAAGCTATGATGAAGCTTATGAATTTATTGAACTGATGGATGCTAATGAGTACTAGAATCCTTCCCAGAGACTGACTCAGGGAAAGGTAGCAGGAATTCTGGAGTTGGACGTAGAAACTGCTATAGCTGCCCAACTTAAGGCTTTGACAATAAAGGTGGACACTTTGGCTAATTATGGAGTTAATCAAATTACTTTGTGTTGGTGCCCATGAGACTGATCAGTGCGCAATTTCTAATGAATCAACTCAGTTCGTGAGCAACTTTCAGCGATCGCAATAACCTGTGCCAACCACATATCATCCTAACAACCGCAATCATCCTAATTTCAGTTGGAGTAATGCTCAGAATGCGGTTCAACAGCCTTATCAGCAGTATCCAGCTAAGCAGTACAACCCCCCTGGGTTTCATCAACCGTAGTTTGCACCAAAACAACAACTCCAGCTGCAGCAAGCTAATGAAAAATCTGAATTAGAGGAGTTGAAGCTTATATGCAAGAGCCAAGCCATTTCTATCAAAACTTTGGAAAATCAAATTGGGCAAATTGCCAATACCTTGCTAAATTGTCAACCTGGTACACTACCTAGTGACACTGAAGTACCAGGAAAGAAGGAAGCTAAGGAGCAGGTAAAGGCAATTACTTTGAGGTCTGGGAAGGTTGCTAATCCCGAACAAACTCAAGAGTTAATGGAAAAAGCTAGAGCTGAGAAAGAAGATGAGCAGCAGGATGAAGAAGTGGAACCAAGGAATACTACTGTTGAGCACACTCCACCTGAGGGTAATACAGGGGAGAAATAGATCTATCCTCCATCGCCTTTTCCTAAGAGGCTGCAGAAGAAAAGGTTGGAAAAGCAGTTTGAGAAGTTTCTGGAGTTGTTCAAGAAACTTTAAATCAACATATCTTTCACCGAGGCTCTCGAGCATATGCCTAGTTATGCAAAGTTTATGGAAGGTATTCTCTCTCGGAAGGTGAAGCTAGATGATTTAGAGACTGTCGCTCTCATAGAGGAATGCAGTGTTGTGATGTAGAAGAAGTTGTCTCGAAAGCTTAAAGATCCAGGAAGCTTCACTATTCCATGTACTATTGGAAAAGTGTCTTTTGACATATGCTTATGTGACTTGGGAGCTAGCATCAATCTAATGCATTTATCAATCTTCAAGCAATTGGACTTACCTGATCCCAAACCAACTTACATGACCTTGCAGTTGGCCGACCGTTCTATTACATATCCAAGAGGTATTGTGGAGGATGTCTTGGTCAAGGTGGATAAACTCATCTTCCCTGCTGATTTCGTCATTCTTGATTTCGAGGAGGATAAGAAGATTCCCATAATCTTGGGAAGGCTCTTCTTGGCAACTGACCGGACCTTGATTGATGTGCAGAAGGGTGAGCTTACAATGCGAGTGTTGGATCAAGATGTGACTTTCAATATGTTCAATGCTATTAAATTTCCTTCTGATAATGAGGAGTGCTTAAAAGTCGAGTTGGTCGACTTGGTGGTCACATCGGAACTTGATCAAATGCTAAGGTCTGATGCCTTAGAAAAAGCCTTATTGGGAAATTCAGACAGTGAAGATGATGAAGGAGATGAGAAATTGTAATATTTGAATATTTCTCTCTGGAAGAGGAAGATAGATATGCCTTTTAAATCTCTTGGAATGGAAGAATTGATCAAAGCTCCTAATCACCTCAAGCCTTCTATTGAGGAAGCTCCTACTCTTAAGCTTAAGCCTTTACCTGAATATTTGAGGTATGCTTGTTTAGGTGATGCATCTACTCTGCATGTTATTATTGCATCTGACCTTTTAGGTAGCGATGAGGAAAAGCTTTTAAGAGTTCTGAGAGAGTTCAAATTGGCAATTGGATGGACTATAGCGGATATCAAGGGAATCAACCCTTCTTACTGCATGCATAAAATTCTGTTAGAAGAAGGTAGCAAGCCTACAGTCGAGCAGCAAAGAAGACTTAATCCAATCATGAAGGAAGTAGTAAAGAAGGAAATTCTGAAGTGGCTAGATGCAAGGATCATTTATCCTATCTCTAACAGTTCATGGGTAAGCCCGGTTCAATGTGTACCCAAGAAAGGTGGTATTACTATGGTAGAAAATGAGAAGAATGATCTTATTCCTACAAGAACAGTCACGGGGTGGAGAGTCTGTATGGACTATAGGAAGCTGAACAAGGCCACTAGGAAGGATCACTTCCCCTTGCCCTTCATTGATCAGATGCTTGACAGGTTGGCTGGTCATGACTACTATTATCTTCTGGATGGTTATTCGGGGTATAATCAGATTTGTATCGCTCCAGAAAATCAAGAGAAAACTACCTTCACTTGTCCATTCGGTACGTTCGCCTTTAGACGAATTTCTTTTGGTCTGTGTGGTGCATCAGCCATATTTCAATGATGTATGATGGCCATCTTTTCTGACATGATTGGCCAGAATGTGGACCATAGACAACTTCTCAGTCTTTGGCGATTCTTTTGATGAATGCTTGCAAAATCTTGGACACGTCCTCAAGAGGTGCGTTGAGACCAATCTGGTTCTCAATTGGGAGAAATGTCACTTTATGGTGCGTCAAGAAATTATTCTCGGGCACAAGGTTTCTAGTAAGGGTCTTCAGGTGGATAAGGCCAAGGTGGGTGTCATTGAGAATCTTCCCCCACCTATTTCTGTTAAGGGAATCCGCAGTTTTCTTGGTCACGCGGGTTTCTATAGGCATTTCATCAAAGACTTCTCAAAAATTTCAAAGCCATTGTGCAGTTTACTAGAGAAAGATGTCTCTTTCAAATTTGATGATGAGTGCCTTGCGGCTTTTGAGACATTGAAGAAGAGCCTAATCTCAGTACCAGTCATATCAACACCTGATTGGAATGAGCCTTTTGAGATGATGTGCGATGCAAGTGATTATGCAGTTGGAGCAGTTTTTGGGCAGAGGAAGAACAATGTATTTCATGTAGTCTACTACTCAAGTAAGACTCTAAATGGTGCTCAACTGAATTACACTACTACAGAGAAAGAACTTTTGGCTATTATCTATGGTTTTTAGAAATTTCGATCTTATTTACTTGGGACTAAGGTGACAGTTTTCACTGATCACGCCGCCATTCGATATCTCGTCTCGAAGAAGGACTCGAAGCCTAGATTTATTAGATGGGTTCTTTTGCTCCAAGAATTTGAACTAGAGATCAAGGATAGAAAAGGAACTGAAAATCAAGTTGTTGATCATCTCTCGCGATTAGAGAATCCTAATGCTACTTCATTGGATAAGACCTTGATAAATGAGTCTTTTCCCGACGATCAGCTGTTTGGAGTGCAAGAAGAAAAACTGTGGTTTGCAGACATTATGAACTACCTTGTGAGTAACATCATGCCTCCCGACTTATCTTATGCTCAAAGGAAGAAGTTTCCATATGAAGTGAAGTGGTATATGTGGGATGAGCCGTTTCTTTTTCGCCAAGGAGCTGACCAAATCATCAGGAGATGTATTCATTATAGAGAAACGGGGGGGGGGATCTTGCGAGATTTCCACTCAACGGCTTATGGGGGACATTACGGTGGAGAAAAGATAGCAGCTCGCAGGTTTCTTTTGGCCAACATTGTTTAAAGATGCTCATCAGTTCGTTTTGAAATGTGATCGATGTCAACGTGTGGGTAATATGTCCAAGAGGGATGAGATGCCTCTTAATATGCTTCTCGAGGTTGAGGTCTTCGATGTTTGAGGAATTGACTTCATGGGGCCATTTGTCTCATCTTGTAACAATCAGTATATCCTGTTAGCGGTTGATTTTGTGTCGAAATGGGTTGAAGTTAAGGCGTTGCCAACAAACGATACGAAGGTGGTGCTTAATTTTCTTCACAAGAAAATATTCACAAGGTTTGGGACTCCAAGAGTCATAATCAGTGATGGGGGGTCGCATATTTGCAACCGTAAGTTCACTGCTATGATGAAAAGGTATCATGTGAACCATCGCATTACTACGGCTTATTATCCTCAGACAAATGGTCAAGCTGAGGTATCTAACAGAGAGATAAAGCAAATTCTAGAGAAGGTTGTGTGTCCATCAAGGAAAGATTGGTCTTAAAGCTTGATGAAGCTATTTGGGCGTATAGAATAGCATATAAGACTCCATTGGGAATGTCACCATTTCAGTTGGTTTATGGTAAGGGGTGTCATTTGCCGGTGGAGCTCGAGCATAAAGCTTATTGGGCTTTGAAGAAATTGAATATGGACTTGGATGCAGCTGGAAAGAAAAGGATGCTTCAATTGAATGAACTTGACAAATTTCGACTTTAAGCTTATGAGAACAACAAAATGTACAAGGAAAAAGTCAAGAGGTGGCACGATCGGGGTCTAGTGCTCAAGAAATTCGTGCCAGGGCAACAAGTTCTTTTATTCAACTCTCGTCTCTGTCTTTTTCCTGGAAAGTTGAAGTCAAGATGGTCAGGGCCCTTCATAATCAAAATTGTGTTTCCACATGGATCGGTGAAAATTTTTGAGAATGATCCGGGCCAAGCATTCAAGGTAAATGGTCAACGTTTGAAGCATTATTATGGCGACACGGAAACCCGCGAGGTGGTTAGTGCTGTTTTATTGTCCACTTGATCTTAAGAATCTACGTCGAGCTAGCGACATAAAAGAAGCGCTTCTTGGGAGGCAACCCAAGTTTGTTGTACATTAGTAGGTAGAGGAAGCAAGAAGAAAAGAGAAAAACACAAAAAAATCAGAAAAAGAAAAAATTTCAGGGCCAAGTACAGAAGCTGGGCGCGCCCGCGCTGGCCAAGCGCGTGGCCGTGACATTTTTCCAGTAGCTGAGCGCTCCCGCGCTGTCCTAGCGTGCGCCCGTGCTGGTTTTCCAGAAGTAGAGTGCGCCCACGCTATTTCAGCGCGTGCCCGTGTCGAGTCCCTGTTCAGAAAAAAATAAAAACAGCAGTTTTATTAGAGAAAATCGGGATTATAATTCCAAAATCAATTCTAACCCGATTTTTACTCTTCCACATCCGATAATTCCCTCTCCTAATCAATTCCATTATTCTCACGATTCCCATAATCAATCCCACTTCTATTCCTTATCAAATTCACACCCCTCCACCTATAAATACATACACTTGCATACAACTTCTCCGCCAATCCACAAACTCTCAAACATAAATTCTCTCTAAACACTTAAGATTTTATTCTTTCTTTCTCAATTCCGATGGCACCCAAAAGACAGAGAACTCAAGTTGGAAGCAGCACCACCGATTCATCATTTGCTGGTGGTGTGAGGCCTTGGTTTTCTACTCTGGGGGCTGAAGAGGAGTACACGAGGCTTCTCTCGAAGCCTATTGCTAAGGAGAGGGGGTTTTTCCATGAGGGAGCGATAGTAAGCTTTTGGAGATGATCCTTGAGATGGGTTGGGTTCCTTTTTGTGAGGCTCCCGTTGATGTGCCCATGAGTGTTGTGCGGGAGTTTTACGCCAACACGAAGGCGGAGAAGAATGGTTTCACAGTGGTGAGAGGGATGACTGTTGAGTACTGTGTAGAGGCTATCAGGAGGGTGATTGAGCATCCTGCGAGGAAGGTGGGTCAGGACACATGGAACGATAAGACGCCGGAGGACTTTGATTTGGATCTTATTGTTGCAACTCTCTGTGTGCCTGAGACTCATTGGAAGTTCAAGAGGGGCACTACTGATTACTCCACGTTCCCTGCTTCATGCATGAACAGGTATGCACGGGCTTGGAACTCGTTTATTTGTGCTAACATCATGCCATCCTCGCATGTGTATGAGATTACGGTGGAACGTGCTCGTCTGCTTTGGGGTATTCTACAAGGTGATTACATTGATTTGGGGATGGTGATATATCAGGGGATCCTGAGGTTTTTGAGAGGAGGTACTACTGGGGCTATTCCTTATGTGTCCATTGTGACGAAGTTGTGCGTGGCAGTTGGTGTTCATTGGCCAGCACATGAGCAGCTTCATATTCCCCGTGCTCCTATTGACAGTTCTACACTACACAGCATAGTCGAGTGGTATGGAGGGAAGCCCGATCTTAAGGGGCTTGGTTACTCTTATGCTCATCTTCCAGGTGGTGTGCCTATGGAGGCAGCTACAGCAGGAGGTTCTCAGCATGCCCGGCTAGCAGCTTGGAGGGCTCAGTATGGAGAGAAGGCTGGACCATCAGGATCACGCCAGCAGTAGCAGGAAGCAGCAGGAGCAGAGATGTGAGCTAGTTTGAGTTTGACGCAGTATAGGCGTCTTGCAAGGAGGATGGATGCGATGCACGGCATCCATAGTCGTTTTATACGCGATCTCACCCAGGCACTTGGGACTGCTTTTAGAGCCACAGGAGTTGATATTCAGTGGCCAGTATTTGGTAAGGACTCCGTGTATCCGCCTCCGGACACGCCTGACACTCCACCCGTTGAGGGTGAGGATCTGTTTAACAGTAGGTATGCCTGATTCCTTACTATTACCTTCACTGAGGACAGTGAATATTTTAAGTTGGGGGTAGTAGTTGAAAGAATATGTTTATGTGAGTCTCATATAGTTTGCATGTTCATGATAGTTTATTTCATATAGTTGCATATATTTTGCCATGTAGTTTTTTTTATTTTTGGTAGTTTTTATGATAATTTGTTCATGTAGTTCATGCATTTGCATTATATTATGATTCCCTTAGATAATTTTTTCGATTAATTGGTGATATTGATGCTAGTGTGGTGATGTCATATTTAGTGATATTGAGTCTTATTGGATTGATTTGCATGCTAGAGACATTTGTAATTCACTAAGTCTTATAGGTTGCTAGAGTGCTAGATCATAGTCATGATTTGTTGGTTTGTCGAGGTTTAATCGCTTGTTTATATTTAGAATTTAGGATATTCTCTTAATAATAAAAGACATGGATATTTAAAAATTAGAGAAAATTGGATTTCATTGTTAGTTGTGTGGCTAGGTGTCAAATGGCTAGTAGGTGGCTCATATTTTTATGAGTAGTCTAGGGTTGAATGAGATGAAGCGAAACGCACTCATTCAGAAATTGCTAAAAAAAAGAAAAAAAAGAATAAGTGTTATGTATAATTGATCACGAGTGGGCTCTTTAGTACTCGAGTTATTAAGTTCTTAGGGGACTTTGTGCCTAGTGACCTAAGGCTTTTATAGTCTGGGATCCGCTAACCTAACGCTCGCTATATGGGTGCTATTGTATAAGTCTTTTGTGGACCTCATTCATTGCATGATCAAATAAGCATATGTTTTTTATTTTGTTTGAATAAAAGCATGAATCCATGATTAACTCCGATATAAGAATTGAAGTGTTATAAGTTATTTTGAGTCTAGCTTTTATTCTATTTATAAACTTGCGATTGTCTTGATAAGTAGTGAGTCATGGTTGTCGATCTAGTTGCGATAGTATATCTGTAAGCATTTGCACACATGCACGTCTCTGGTATGTAGATTGATTTGTGAGATGTGATGGATCTTTATGCGAATAACTGCATTTGCTGAGGTGCTGCTAGTTTATTGGTTTAGTTATTCTTGGGGATCATTGCATTCATATTAGTTGCATTCATACATTTTTATTTCTTTTTCTTTGAGTCTGTTTATGCTTGAGGACAAGCATCGATTCAAGTTTGGGGGTGTGTTAATTGGCATTTATGACACTTATTTATGCTCTAATAAGCTTTGAGTTGGTGTATTTATACTCAAGTTATTTTTGTTTTAACATGTTTTCAAGTGTTTTTGCATTTCAGGCTTTACTTTGTGAATCAGGTGAATTAGCATTGTTTTGATGCTCATATGGTGTTTAGGATGTGTTGAAATAAAAGCTTGAAAGAATGGCTCAAGCCTACAAGGAATAAAAAAGAAAAAAAATAAAGTTTTGGCAGAAGGCAGGCGCGCCCGCGCTAGTATTGCGCGCGGCCGTGCCGGGCGAATAGAAAGTCAGCGCGCCCGCGCAGGTGAAGCGCACGCCCGCGCTGGGTCGAGATTTAAAAATCCTGATTCTTGTGCAATTCGAATTCTGGACTCCTGGGAATGCATGGACTGCTATATAAACATAACTTAGGTCATTTTTCAAAGCTATTCAGATATTAAGAGTTCAAGACATCAAGGAGGGAGAAGACGGCAAGAGACCTTTTGGCACAATTCAACAAAGGCGAAGACGATATAGTTTATTCTTGTAAATCTTTGTTTTGAGTTATAATTTGGATGCTTGTTTCTTTTTTTGATAAACCTATATTCTTGTGTGTACTTGGTTTTATTTATTCGTATAAAGACTACGTTTTCAATATCATGTTTTCATTGGAACCCACGTTGGCGATGAGTTTAATTATGGGCTAATCATTATCGTGGGGTTTTAGCGGATTTATTTATGGATTTCTTTAGTTAAATTGTTTGATGCCTTATTGAGTGGTGATTGTATGATATCCTAGTTATGGTTGTGCTTATTCATCTTATGAGCATCGTGAACTTATAAGATAGCGTGTTAATTCTTAATGAAGCGAAAGTGAATTTAAGGATTTAGAACTTGCCATGCTAGCATAGGTTCATGTATTGTTATGCATGATTAGTAGGTAATTTTACCCATCTTACTTTCCCTATGTAATCAAGATAGATAACTTGTGCTTAAACCGTTATGTTGTCAAATTCTATAGACATATAGGGTCTCAATATAATTGGTGCTATTCAGCTTCTATCTCTTTTATGGATGTCTGGTAGAATGGTACTCGTACAACGAAAGTTGGCGTTTATCAGTTTCCTGTTATGTGATTAGTGTCATCACCATTGCATGCTAAGGTTAAGAATAATAAAACTATCAAATGAAGTACTTAATGAAGTTAGAATCCCATGTTTGTCATATATATTAATCCAGTCTATTTTATTTCTTAGTTATAATTGTTAGCGTAATCCTTAGTTAAAATATCCTCACTTTGTTATTGTCTTAACATTGAATAATAACCATACATTGTTGTTTAGGTGCGTAATTTAGATAGTTAGCCAATACAGTCTCTGTGGGATCGAATCTGATTTATATCTTATACTACTTGCGAACTCGTATACTTGCGTGTAATATTAGCACGTGTTTAGCGACTAACAACTTCTGCTAAAGTTATAAGGGGAGTTGTTCCTTTTTGAGGAACCTCCAATTGAATTGGAGAGGATTTAGATAGCTCCCCCTCAGAAGTACTATCCTCAAACCTTTCAGTCTGTGAAGACTGTTTTGCACATGAAGATATATTAAAGATATTCATGGAAAAACTGATAAATTTCCATGTTTGTGGAGGTTTCTTGTCTCAAACAACAAAACAACTGAAGAACATTTTGAGGATTCTGTCCTTTTATAAAGCAGGTTTCTTTTGAGAGTCACCTGAGTAGGATTGTGTTTGAGTTTGTGTTTCTATTGCCGTGCCTGGGTGAACTGCAGTTTGGTTTTTCAATGTTTTAGCTGCAGTTTAGCACAAATACCTGTTGATTGATTATCTGTATTTTTTGTTGTTGTCTGAATAGATTGTGTTGGACCAGTAATGCAATGAACATATTTATCTTCTTGGAGTTTTAATCAGACATATGCATTGAGATATATAGTTGCAAGCACTATGACAGGAAGGATAATAATCAAATGAGTTATAAACACAAGGCAATCATGACATAAACAGCAAGCAACAAAAACAAATTGATAGAGAAGAAGAGAATTTTCATTAATAATAAAAAAATAGAGTACATTAAGATATAGATTACACCAAGTGAATCATAATCTTAACTACTCTAGTTTTGGCTTCTTCTTCTCGGCCTCTATCCTCCTTGCCCGGTGCTGGTAAGCTCTGGACATGGAGTGTGCAAGAGAGATGATCCTTTCCTGCAACTCTAGAGCAGCAAGGCGTTGCTGCTCAGCCACCCTGGCACGTCTCTCCTGCTCCAGAGAGACTTTTCCCTCAAAGAAAAGGAAGTTTATCTGATCGTCCCACGAGAGTTCGTCAAAGACATCAAGTGGAACATCAAAGAGGCTGCAAACAACCCCTTGATACGGACACGAAGTCCGATAGGGTTAAAGTAAACTTGGTTATCATCCAAGTGATGAACGGGTTGATAAACTCCATTGAAAAGCTTGTAGAAGACTGGGGCATCCACTGGAATGAGAGAGGTAAACAGGAAGTGAGTTTTAAGATTAGGGTGTTTGATGAGAAAGAAAGTAGTAATGAATAATGAAGAGTGAAAGGTTTGATTTTATAGAGGGAGAAAAGAGAGAAACCAAGAGACTCTTGAATTGCCCAGTTAATAAGTGTAATAATCACACAAGCATACTTTACGAGAAACTAGACAGTTAGAAATGACTAGTTACTATTCCCCATGCAAGTACTCAAGAATCTTAGTTCACTTTCTAGGATAACTATTTCCCATGCAAATAAACAAGTACTCCCTACACAAAAAGTGACCCCTCCTATCAGCAAAGTATTACACTAGCTAACTCATCAAAACAAATACTGATAAGGAATCATTCAAAACAGATAATTAGCATATAGTCAAATAAATTTAACTATTATCAGCATTCTCAAAACATCACTGATAATGTACTAGTCTACTTACATTAGACTAACATATTCCACATTAAAAAAAACATAAGCAAGTAAATGTGTCAATAAGTCTGAGTAAATATAGACAAAGTATGTCAAAAGTATTTTGCTGAACATAATTTATGAATTAAATTATTTCAGTTTTTCATACTTTTTGCTTCTTTTGAACTGTTATTTATGAACTTCATATATTTAGAATATGAATTAATAAATATTCAGTTTGCTTAGAATTTTGAGAAATTCCAACATAAAATATGTATTCCAGAAGTCTGAGTATTTATAGTAAAAGTAAATGATTTGTCGAGAACTCAAAAATAGACATTTCGAGTTAGTCTATCGAGAAGTCATTTTGAGAAAAGAAGTACATATCGAGAAGTCATTTTAAATTACTCTTTTAGAGAACTCAAACTTGACTTATCGAGATGTCAAATAAATACCCAGTTTGTCCAAGAAGAGGACTGAACTAATTTTAACTTTTTTTAAATAAATTCAAAATAAGATTAGTATAGATTTTTAAAAGTATTTTACCGAAATAATTTATTAATTTAAATTACCTCAGTTCTGAGTTATTGATAAGTCAAAAATTGTACTTGTAGAGAACTCTATGAATAAACACTACTAGAGAACTCTACAAGGACTTTTTCGATAAGTCATTTTTAAGCATATCGAGAAGTCACTCGAGAAGTCAGTAAATTGACTTATTGAGGACTCACTCGAGAAGTCCTAAAATGACTTATCGAGAAGTCAATTTACACTTATCGAGAACTCGGTTCTCTGTATACTTTTGGTTTATGTAATTATGCCTTGTGTTAATATTACATATTAAGAATGTAAATTAACAACTGAGCTGTTTACTTAGAATTTGAAAAACTCCAAGTTGAATTTGAATTTGAAATACAAATATGCAGAGATTTCTGAAATATTTATAATTCATATTTCAGTTAACTTCCAATAAAATCAAATTACTATTGATTTACTGGAGATTAGTCTGCTGCAAAACATTAGCTGAGTTCTTGCCATAGGATGAAGAAGTAAGCATTCCAATTTCACCTACGAGTCTAGTGAAAGTTGCTTCATCCAAAGGTTTAGTAAAATGTTAGCCAATTGTTTTTCTGTTGGTACAAAAATGAGCTCAATGGTACCATTTGTAGCATGTTCTCTAATAAAATGGTACCTAACATCAATGTGCTTTGTCCTGGAATGATTAACTGGATTAGCTACTATAGATATAGCACTAGTATTGTCACACATAATAGAAATCTTGTGTAACAGTAGGCCATAATTCATTAGCTAATTTCTAATCCAAAGCACTTGAGCACAACAACTTCCTGCAGCTATGTATTCAGCTTCAGCTATAGAAGTTGATACAGATTGTTATTTCTTGCTATACCAGGATACAAGTCTTTGTCCAAAAAATTGACAGCTTCCACTAGTACTCTTTCTGTCAATCCTGCATCCAGCAAAATCTGCATCTGTGTAACCAACAGCTGCAAAACCAGTTCCCTTAGGATACCATAATCCCAAGTTTGGAGTTCTTTTCAAGTATCTGAAAATCCTCTTTACAACCATCAAATGTGATTCTTTTGGATTGGCTTGAAATATTGCACATAAACATGTTGCAAACATGATGTCTGGTCTACTTGTTGTTAAATAAAGCAATGATCCAATCATCCCTCTATAGCTTGAGATATCTACATTCTTGCCCTTCTTATCTTTATCCAACTTAGTAGCAGTAGACATAGGTGTAGATGCAGGTGAACAATCAACCATTCCAAACTTTTTCAATAGATCCTTGACATATTTAGTTTGGATGATGAAGATACCATTACTTCTTTGATTGACTTGAAGTCCAAGGAAGTAACTCAGTTCCCCCATCATACTCATTTCATATTCACTTTGTATAAGCTTGGAGAATCTTTGGCGAAGCTTCTCATTAGTAGAACCAAAGATAATATCATCCACATAAATCTGAACTAGGATCATATTTTCACCATATTTCTTGTAAAAGAGAGTCTTGTCTATGGTTCCTCTAGTAAAACTATGCTTCGGTAGGAAATCTGATAGTGTGTCATACCAAGCTCTAGGTTCCTGTTTTAGTCCATATGGAGCCTTGAGTAAATTATACACAAAATTTGGAAATTTTGGGTCTTCAAAGCCAGGTGGTTGTTGCACATAAACTTCTTCTTCTAGCTCACCATTCAGAAAGGCACTTTTGACATCCATTTGATACACTTTGAAGTTTGAATGTGCAGCAAATGCTAGGAAAATTCTTATTGCTTCAAGTATCGCAACTGGAGCGAAAGTTTCATCATAATCAATTCCTTCTTCTTGTGAGTAGCCTTTTGCAACTAACATTGCTTTGTTTCTAGTAACTATACCATTTTCATCCATCTTGCTCCTGAACACCCATTTTGTTCCAATGATGCTTCTATTCTTTGATACAGGAACTAATTTCTAGACTTTGCTTCTTTCAAACTGATTCAGTTCTTCCTGCATGGCAGATATTCAGTCAGGATCCAAAAGAGCTTCATCAATTTTCTTAGGTTCTACTTGAGACAGAAAACATGCATGTAGGCACTCATTAGAAGTTGCACTCCTGGTCCTCACACCGACAGTAGGATCACCAATAATTGCATCTCTAGTGTGACTCCTATCCCACTTCCTTGTATGAGTTTGTTGACTGGTGCCTTCATTATTTTATTCATTATTAGTATGACTACTGGATCCTTCTTCTCTTTCTCCCCCTGAGTTTGTGCTCTCAAATTCAGGTGTTTGAGATGAGTTTCCATTTTCATGATTTTCCTGTTGAGTAGTCTCTTCATTTAATGTCTGATGTGCATCAACTTCCACTTCTCCATCAGAGTCACTATCAATGTTGAGGTTTTCAAATGTCGGGGCTTCAGCTTCATTATCATCAAGGCATTTCAAGCCTGGGCATTTGTCATCATCAAAGATCACATATGTGATCTCCATAATCTTCTTTTGATCAGTCACATAGACTTTGTAGGTTGTACTTTCCAGTGAATATCCCAGAAAAATTGCTTCAAAAACCTTTGAGTCAAATTTTCCCACATATTCAGAGTTATCTTTCAAAATATAACACTTTCTTCCAAACAAATGAAGATGCTTTACAGTAGGCTTCCTCTTAGACATGATTGAGTAAGGTGACTTGCCATGTGCCTTGTTAATGCGATATCTGTTCTGAGTGTAACAAGCAGTGTTAACAGCCTCTTCCCAGAAACTTGTTGTTAACTTGGCATCTTGCAGCATTGTTCTGGCAGCTTCATCCAATGTTCTGTTCTTTCTCTCAACTACTCCATTTTGTTGAGGTGTCCTGGCAGCTTAGAATTTTTGAACAATTCCTTTGCCTTTGCAGAATTTACTTAATATAACATTTCTGAATTATGTTCCATTGTCACTTCTCAGTCTTTTCACACAATTATAATCTTCAACCTGCTTTTCTATCTTCTTGATGTGCTCAATTATGATGTGTGGAGTTTCATCTTTAGAGTACATGAACTCTACCCAAGTGTATCTTGAGAAATCATCCACCATCACAAGTGCATATATGTTCCATGAAATTGATAAGACATTCACTGGCCCAAATAAGTCCATGTGAATAAGTTGCAAGGGTGCACTTATAGAATTCACAGTTTTTGACTTGTGACAAGATCTTTTCATCTTTCCTTTCTGACAAGCTTCACAAACTTCAACTTGAGCAAATTCCAGTTTGGGCATGTCTCTCACTAACTCCTTTTTGACTAAGTTGTTAATTGCCTTGAAATTCAAGTGAGACAGCTTCTTATGTTATAGCTTGCTTTGTTCTTCTGATTCCTTGGTGTAGAAGCAGCAAATACCATCCTTATTTGTTGAGTCCAAGTCTGTAACAAACAAGCTTCCTTTCCTTGCTCCTTTCAGAGCAACTTCACCAGTTTTCTTGCTGATAAAAGTGCATTCTTCTTTGTTGAATAAAACTTCAAAGCCTTTGTCTGCAAATTGGCTAATACTGAGAAGATTCACTTCAAGACCAGCTACTAGTGCTACATCATCAATGACAACATTTTCAGAAATAATCTTGCCATATTCCATTGTAAATCCTCTGCTGTTGTCTTCAAAGGTCACCAATAGGCTAGATTTCTCCTCAAACTATGATAGCAGGGCCTTATCACCTGTCATATGTCTGGAGCATCCACTATCAATGATCCATATGACTTTCTTCACTTTGCCCTGCACACAATGAGATTCAGGTATGTTTAGTAACCCAAACAGTGTAGGATACTTTCTTCTTGTTAATTGATTTAGGAGAAGTAGAGTGAGTTGTTTCAGATAAAATAGAGTTCAATGATTGTTGTGCATTTTCCCTTTCTGATGTAGACTCAATTTTTGTTTCCTTAAGGTCTACTCTCAGTTTGTGGCAACTCTTCATCACTTTCAAGTTGCAAGGGATGCAGTCAAACTTATCACAGAATGAGTAGGGATCATTTAAATCTGTTTCATTGTATTTGCAAGCTCCTTCAGTTGGCTTACTAACAACCTTTTTATAAAGGCGAGTTAGATGATTTGTAGAGCCACATTTTTCACACTTCTTTCCAGGAGCATCAGCAACATAAGCTAGATCATTAATTTTGTTTATCCCTATTTTCCCATTTCTATTTTTCTTCTTCTTTCCTGCATCTTCAATCTTTGTTCCTTTGACAAGAGTCGTGGTGCTTTGATTGTCCATGAGATTTTTTTCAGCCACAGAAGATTGAGTTGAGTTTGCATTTTTCTTTTCATTATCCTCATCTGCAATTTCTTGCTTGATAATCAATTATTTTTCATTGAAGTCTACTTCACAAGCCTTGAACATAGATGACCCAAACTTTTTCAGCATTGCTGGAACATTTTCATTTTCTGTTGCTTTCTCTTTGTCCCTTATGTTCTTCTTTTTATTGTTCAAAGCATCATAATCAAGACCAATAGCAATGTTTGCACATGGTTTGATTTTCTCATGGTACTGACCAACCAATTCAGATACCTTATTCAAAGACTTCAACTTTACTTCATTTTTCTCCAGTTTTTCCCTTAGCACAGCCTCAATCTCATTTGCACAATTGAGCTTGTTCTTCAGATAACCATTTTCTTGATTCAAAGCTTCAAGCTCCAGTGTCAACAACTTAGTTCCTTGTTTTTCATTCTCAAGCTTCTCATTCAACTTTTTTAATCTGTTAACTTCTTCATTAGTAGCAACCATGCTTGTGTGGATGTGAAACATTTATGTGCTCATCTTCTCAACAGTTTCCTTATATTGATTCACATTTAAATCAGTGGTGGTAAGAGTTGGTACCTGTGATTTAGATGAGGATGATTCTCCTTGCTCCAAATCCATGAGTGCATAGTTTCCAAGTTCTTCATCTTCATCAATTTCATAGTCATCCCAACTTTTACCTTCTGCAATATAAGTTTTTCTTTGTTGCTTCTTCAGAAGAGCTTCATACTTTGCTTCAAGTTCAAGATAAGCTTTATCTTTTCTTACCTTCTTGGGTTTCCTGCATTCTGTAGCAAAGTGACCCATTTCATCACAATTGAAGCACCTTATCTTAGATCTGTCAACATATCCAGTTTTGTACCCATTCTTGCTATCAGAATTGTACTTCCCTTTTTCCTTCCAGCTGTTGTCTTTGTTGAAAGAATGCCCTTTATTCTTGAAGTATCTTGGCTTCTTTACTATAATATTAGAGAATTTCCTAGCCAAATAAGTCATTGACTGATCTAGCTCATCCAGTTCTTCAAGAGTATAGAACTCATCTTTTTCCAATTCCATAATGACTTGTTCCTGTGAATCATTTGTTCCTTGCTCTCTTGCTGAGGCAACTGGAGTTTGAGATCTTGGTTCATCATTGGATGTTTGACTTTCATTTACAATTAAAGCACTTGAGCCATCCATAACATGTCCTTGACCATATCTCAATGATTGTCTTTGAATCATCTCTAGTTCATATGTTTTGAGAATTCCATATAGAACTTCCAGTGTTATTCTGCTTAAGTCTCTTCCTTCCCTAATTGCTGAGATTTTTTGTTCCAAATGATCAGGGAGAGTAAGCAGGAACTTTAGATTCACTTCTTCAGCTTCATTGTATTTGTCATGAAGTTGCAATTCATTTATCAGCTTATTGAATCTTTTGAAGGGTTTTTAGCACATAAACGCAGCGAAAACGTAAATTTAAATCTTAAAAAAACCGAAACCCTCCGCAGGATCCATGCGAAAAATAATATTTAATTCGTAGTTCAGTATGTTTACCTTAAGAAGCTTTACGTTAATGGAAAGATGGAGGTCTTTAATGGCGATCCAAAAATGATGAACGGAGATCCTTAGCAGCTGCTCCTCAAGTGTGAAGCACTCCACCGGTATCCACCAAGAAAACGATGTAATGAAGGAGGAGGAGATGGAGAGAATTAGGGTTTTGTAAATCTTTTTGGTTGAGGCAAAAATAGGGTCTATAATAGTATATTTATAGGCAAAATTTTCAGCTGAAAATTTTCCCATAAAATATTATTATTATTAACCCTTATTATTCTCATTAATAATTGAAACACCTTTTAATTATTAATCCTTTTTCTAAACACTTTAGAAATAATTCTCTCTCTTGATTTAATTTCCAAAAATTAAATTCTTAATTAATAATATTAAGAACCTTTTCTTAATTAATTTATAATCAATTAAATCTCATTTAATCAATTATTAAATTTGCCAATTAATTATTTATTTCATAAATAAATAATTATCAACCATTATTAATTAATTCCTCCACCATTAAATCATTCTCTTTTATGGTGTGACCATGTAGGTTCAATATTAAGCCGGTAGTAGAAATAAATAATAATAAAACTATTTTATCATTATTTATATAAATTCTCTAATTCATTAACTATGATTAATTAATTAATCATATTTATTCTACATCGTGAGGGATACTTCTCAGCATATCGCGACTATCCGGATAATACGAATTCACTGCTTAGAATACCAAGAACCTATTCAGTGAGTAGTTACCGTACAATTAATTCCTTCTACCCTGCAATGTCACGATTAAAAACAAGGCATGGAACTTGTGTCAAGCCTATCTTATTTAATCACTTGCTTTCCCATTCATTATGCTTAGTTCTATTTAATGTAAATTAGAAACTCCTTTTCTAATTTCATTCACTCTGGCCAAAGATTCCTGAACTAACATAAGTGGATTAGCATTGAACATTCTCTTCCTACACTGGAAGGGGTAGATCCTTTTTTGATCATACACTATCTTCGTGTACAAATTCGTATACCCAGTAGAGCCCTTATAATTGTCCCTTGAGACTAAGAACTAAACCAAAGCATAGTTCAGTGTACACAAGATGACTATGATGACCTCAAGTCTAAGGATACTTGTACAACTATCACTATGTGAACAACTGCTGACACGTGAGTGAACTCCATCAGTTGTTCAGCTGTGTGAGTCATGTTCAGTAAACCAAACGCTCGCTAATGAGCACTGCATCTTCAAAATTGTAACCCCATTCCTTAGCCGGAAAGTTATGTGGAAAAAAAAGGATTTGCTGAACTTATTCTATAATAAGCACCTACATACTAGCTATAGTGTCACCACACAAATGTCTATGATAACAGACATCCTTCATAATGAAGCAAGCATAGTATGTACCGATCTTTGCGGATTATTAATTACCAGTTAGTAATCCTATGACCAGGAACTATTTAAGTTTAGAGTTATCATTTTTTAGGTCTCATTATTATGATCTCATCACAATCCATAAAAAGTTTTACTCTAAACTGTGGTATATCTTATTTAAACATTTAAATAAATAGAGCCCGCAATAAAAACAAAACAAGTCTTTTATTAATATCAATGAAATCAAAACAGATTACATAAAAGTTATTCCTAAATCCTCATACATGATTGGACTTAGGACATATCTCTTTCAATCTCCCACTTATACTAAAGCCAATCATTTTGGTATCTAATACCCATCTTGTCTTTATGACGATCATAGTGACTCTGAGAAAGTGGCTTTGTGAGTGGATCTGCTACGTTGTTATGTGTGTCAACTCTCTCGACGTTGACATTTCCTCTATTTTCAACTTAGATTCACCACCAAAAACAAAAAAAAATGTCCTGAGTCCTTCGCAAGTACTTAAGGATGTTTTTCACTGCTTTTCAGTGGTCTTCACCTGGATTGGACTGATATCTGCTCGTCACACTAATTGAATAAGCAACATCAGGCCTTGTACACAACATCGCGTACATGATAGATCCTATTGCTGAAGTATAAGGAATATTACTCATACGCTCTCTTTCCTCAGGTGTCTTAGGAGACATTTTTTCGTAAAGGGACACTCCATGGCTCATCGGTATGAGACCTCTTTTGGAGTTTTCCATGCTAAACCTTTTAAGCAATTTCTGGATGTATGTAACCTGGGTAAGACCTATCATTCTTCTAGATCTATCTCTATAGATCTTCATACCGAGAATGTAGGATGCTTCTCCCAAGTCCTTCATGGTGAAGTTTTTTGATAGCCATACTTTGACTGATTGTAGCATCGGTATATCATTTCCTATAAGAAGTATGTCATCCACATACAATACAAGAAATGTTACCGCGCTGCCACTAACCTTCTTGTAGACACATGGTTCATCTATGTTTTTGATAAAACCAAACTCTTTGATTGTCTCATCAAAACGGATGTTCCATCTACGAGAAGCTTGCCTTAAACCATATATGGTTCGCAGCAGCTTACACACTAGGTGTTCATTTCCCTTGGAAAGAAAACCCTCTTTCTGTGTCGTATACACTTCCTCCTCAAGTTCCCCATTGAGGAAGGCCGTTTTCATGTCCATTTGCCAGATCTCATAGTCGTAGTAAGCAGCAATCGCAAGAAAAATCCGAATTGATTTTAACAGGGCTACAGGCGAAAAAGTTTCATCAAAGTCAATCCCTTGCCTTTGTTTGAATCCTTTTGCCACGAGCCTGGCCTTATAGGTCTCCACCTGGCCATCTGCTCCAATCTTTCTCTTGTATACCCACTTGCACCCAATAGGCTTAACACCTTCAGGCGCCGCAACCAAAGTTTATACTTGGTTGGTATACATAGATTCTATTTCGGATTTCATGGCACTATGCCATTTCTCTGAGTCAACACTACTCATAGCCTCATTATAGGTCACAGGGTCGTCATCATCAATGATTGACAACTCATTGTCATTCTCAATGACAAGGCCATAATACCTCTCAGGTTGGCGAGACACTCTCCCTGTCCTACGAATGGGCTGTTCCATAGAAGTTTGTTCAGTCTGAACAGGTGTATCCACTTGATCCGTAATATTTGTGCTTCTTGAACTTCATAAAGTTCAATTTTACTCCCACTATTTTCTTCAAGGATAAACTCCTTTTCCAAGAAGGTAGCATGTCTGGAGACAAACACCCGATTATCGGTGTAAAAGTAATACCCAAAAGTCTCTTTAGGATATCCCACAAAATTACATTTTACGGATCGAGATTCCAGCTTATCTGGGTCAACTTTCTTGACATAAGCTGGACATCCCCAAATCTTAACGTGTTTAAGACTCGGTTTCCTTTCTTCCCATATCTCATATGGTGTTTGAGGAACAGATTTGGAAGGCACCTTATTCAGTAAATATGCTGAGGTTTCCAATGCATAACCCCATAGGAATACTGGAAGATTCGCATAGCTCATCATGGACCGAACCATGTCTAACAAAGTTCGATTTCTCCTTTCAGATACCCCATTCAACTGTGGAGTATATGGAGGAGTCCACTGGGAGACTATACCATTTTCTTTGAGATAATCTAGAAACTCTCCATTCAAGTATTCACCACCTCGATCTGATTGATGAGTTATAATACTGTGTTTGGTTTGTTTCTCCACTTCATGTTTATATTCTTTGAACTTTTCAAAGGCTTCAGACTTGTGTTTCATCAAATACACATATCTGAATCTAGATCTATCATCTATGAAAGTAATGAAGTACGAAAATCCATCCATGGCTTGTGTAGACATTGGTCCACATACATCTGTGTGTACCAATCCTAGCAAATCTGCAGCCCTCTCTCCATGTCCACTAAATGGAGATTTGGTCATTTTACCCAATAGACAAGACTCGCATGTAGGATATGATTCAAAATCAAAGGGGTCAAGTAACCCTTCCTTATGCAATGTCCGCAGTCTAATTTTACTAATATGACCTAGCCTACAATGCCATAAATAGGTCAGATTTTCATCATCTCGTTTTCTTTTATTAGTTTGTTCAATCTGAAGTAAATCATGCTCTATTTCACATACATACAGACCATTATTTATAATACCACGTCCATAAAGAATATTATCTCTAAGGATAGAACATTCATTATTCTTAATAATAAATGAAAAACCATCCAAATCCAACATAGAAATAGAAATAATATTCCTTACAATAGAGGGAACGTAATAACAATTATTCAGAATAATAGTCTTGCCCGTAGGCATATGTAAACTAAATGATCCTACAGATATGGCCGCAATCCTTGCTCCATTTCCCATACGTAGAATCACCTCATCTTTTTCAAGAGTCCTACTTCCCTTTAGTCCTTGTAACGAATTGCAAATATGAGAACCACAGGCGGTATCTAATACCCAAGTAGAAATTTGACCTAGTGACATATTAACTTCGATCATGAACATGCCTGAATCAGAAGCGGTAGTCTTACTACCCTTCTTCTTCTTCAATTCTGCAAGGTAAACCTTGCAGTTCCTCTTCCAGTGCCCCAACTTGTTACAGTGAAAACAAACAGCTAAATTAGGACCGGTCAACTTGTGAGCATCTAGTATGCTTCGGTGTGATAGTGCAGAAGACATGACGAATATAGTAAATATGTAAATGATAAACACATAACAAAACTTAGCAAATATTCAATTTCATTTCAAAACACTATATGAATCGGGTTTTTATTCATAAGTGTCTCCCACTAGTTTATCTAATTTTTTCAACCCCCTAAGTGAAAATTAAGCATTCATAATGCTAGTGAAATAGGGATCCTACATTCCATCACACAACCTCGGCTGTGGCACGAAACGTCATTTGATGTTCAATAGGCAGACAACTCTTGTCAATTACATCTTATGTTATTGCCTAATATAACTTTAGCCTCTTGAATAATTGAGTCACGGCTGTGGCACGACAAACTCAATATTCTAAGTCAAGTCTAACCCAACATTTCATACAATGGAATCAGTCTCCAACGGCCCACGGCTGTGGCACGTACCGACCTTTAGATTCTAATTCAATGTACACATCTCTATGTAATAGACAAGTATTTCTTATTTCGAAATCAAAGCCCTCGGCTGTAGCATGAAACGACAATGATTTAAAAATAAGAACCACTTTCTACCATGTTGGAAGGCTATGACCGACACAAGCCCGTTGTGTTATTGGCCAATTACTACTTGATATTATTTAATTTTAGAGGGATTATATTACGTTACAATCATAATCATATTATAAAGAGATTCTTCCTTTTAAATTAAATATTTCAAATCAATAATCTATAATCAGATGATTCCCAGATCGGGTGGAGCATTGTCAAGAGGCGTCACTTAATAACCCTTTCTTACAGATAGAAATCTGTTATTGAAAGAATCATCCTTTCTCTCAATATTGAAAATTCATATTCAATTACGTGTTTCATAAACACAAGAATCTCATGATCGTATTCATAATATTTATTGTTAAGGCAAGAAACGATTCATATTCTAGATTTTCTAGAGCACGCCTTATATTGATTTAAGTTCACCTAAATCTATCATCGCATGGTAAACATAGGCATATATCTCATATATAAAATTAAATAAAAAAGTAAATATAAAGTACAATAAAGTAAATGTGTTTGGTTATGGCCCCATCCTATATGATCTTTATCAAGCTCATGATAAAGATCAAGGTCAATCTAATATGGTGATGGAAATAAATACAACTACTTATTACATAAGTCTTCTTCTTTGTTTAGACTTCTTGTATGCCTGGTCTTCTTCTTTGTATCACCTCCATTGGATAGCCTTCTTGAGTCTTCAATTACATTACATGATTAAAAGTAAAACTAATCTAATGAACTTACAAGAATAACTCAAGTTACGTTCGAGATTTATGATTACAAAGATTGACGACATATCATATTATCCATGATCTAATCATAAAAAAAAATATGACAAAAATCAGAAAAATCAGAATCAAATTAGAAAAACAAGAATCACTGTTTACGGGCATTAAACGACGTCAAACGCTTTACAGACGAGTCGTTGATAGCTAAAGCTATCAGTTTTGTTCAGACGCTCGTTTACCTATGTAATAGGGTATTCGTTTGCGTAAATCGGACACCAGACCCAGATTTCAGCAAATCTGCAGCAGCCAATTCAGAATCCGTATCTAATATGATTCTCATAATTAGAACAAACATAAATCATCTATATATCAGTATATATACAGATTACATAATCATCTTATGATTATACAACTCACATAAATATCATATATTCAAAACCATACATATATAAGCATATTATATCAACATCAAATCATGGCGAATCACGTACATGCTCATATATCGAAAACAGTTAAACACATAAATGAATTAAAAACTTTTCGCAAGTAGCTCTGATGCCATTGAAGGATTTTTAGCACATAAACGCAGCGAAAACGTAAATTTAAATCTTAAAAAAACCGAAACCCTCCGCAGGATCCATGCGAAAAATAATATTTAATTTGTAGTTCAGTATGTTTACCTTAAGAAACTTTACGTTAATGGAAAGATGGAGGTCTTTAATGGTGATCCAAAAACGATGAACGGAGATCCTTAGCAGCTGCTCCTCAAGTGTGAAGCACTCCACCGGTATCCACCAAGAAAACGATGTAATGAAGGAGGAGGAGATGGAGAGAATTAGGGTTTTGTAAATCTTTTTGGTTGAGACAAAAATAGGGTCTATAATAGTATATTTATAGGCAAAATTTTCAGCTGAAAATTTTCCCATAAAATATTATTATTATTAACCCTTTATTATTCTCATTAATAATTAAAACACCTTTTAATTATTAATCCTTTTTCTAAATACTTTAGAAATAATTCTCTCTCTTGATTTAATTTCCAAAAATTAAATTCTTAATTAATAATATTAAGAACCTTTTCTTAATTAATTTATAATCAACTAAATCTCATTTAATCAATTATTAAATTTGCCAATTAATTATTTATTTCATAAATAAATAATTATCAGCCATTATTAATTAATTCCTCCACCATTAAATCATTCTCTTTTATGGTGTGACCCTGTAGGTTCAATATTAAGCCGGTAGTAGAAATAAATAATAATAAAACTATTTTATCATTATTTATATAAATTCTCTAATTCATTAAATATGATTAATTAATTAATCATATTTATTCTACATCGTGAGGGATACTTCTCAGCATATCGCGACTATCCGGATAATACGAATTCACTGCTTAGAATACCAAGAACCTATTCAGTGAGTAGTTACCGTACAATTAATTCATTCTATCCTGCAATGTCACGATTAAAAACAAGGCATGTAACTTGTGTTAAGCCTATCTTATTTAATCACTTGCTTTCCCATTCATTATGCTTAGTTCTATTTAATGAAAATTAGAAACTCCTTTCTAATTTCATTCACTCTGGCCAGAGATTCCTGAACTAACATAAGTGGATCAGCATTGAACATTCTCTTACTACACTGGAAGGGGTAGATCCTTTATTGATCATACACTATCTTCGTGTACAAATTCGTATACCCAGTAGAGCCCTTATAATTGTCTCTTGAGATTAAGAACTAAACCAAAGCATAGTTCAGTGTACACAAGATGACTATGATGACCTCAAGTCTAAGGATACTTGTACAACTATCACTATGTGAACAACTGCTGACACGTGAGTGAACTCCATCAGTTATTCAGCTTTGTGAGTCATGTTCAGTGAACTTATTCTATAATAAGCACCTACATACTAGCTATAGTGTCACCACACAAATGTCTATGTGAACAGACATCCTTCATAATGAAGCAAGCATGGTATGTACCGATCTTTGCGGATTATTAATTACCAGTTAGTAATCCTACGACCAGGACTATTTAAGTTTAGAGTTATCATCTTTTAGGTCTCATTATTATGATCTCATCACAATCCATAAAAAGCTTTACTCTAAACTGTGGTATATCTTATTTAAACATTTAAATAGATAGAGCCCGCAATAAAAACAAAACAAGTCTTTTATTAATATCAATGAAATCAAAACAGATTACATAAAAGTTATTCCTAAATCCTCATACATGATTGGACATATCTCTTTCATCTTTCAAACACATCATTAATATTTTCCTTTGGCTTAGCCACGATACCCTCATACTATGAAATCAATATCCTTCTTTGGTTTGACCTAACTTCTTGAGTTCCTTCACAGAGTATCTCGATTGTAATAACCCCAATTTTTGGAAATTTTTGAAACCCAGATGAATGGTAACTTTTACTGACAATGCTGATTAAGGAAAATTATCAGACCACATTATATAGGAGTACTGTTATGGAAATTCTAAGATCGTATTAGTATTCCATAAAGTAAATGAGTGTATGTAAAGGTCATTAGAATTCGGATCCGGACACTTTGATTTTTCCCGAAAATCCACCAGATACCGAAAGAATTGAGTATAAGGTAACATGATTAAAAGGATTTAAAATCAAGGGTTGTAAGAGAGGATCATAATAGGAATATAAAATATTGAGAAAGGTTTAGGGGAATCCAAGTAATAAGATCCCGGATATGATCCCTCAAATGATAAACGAGTCGTAAAGTAATTAAACGACTAAAGATCAAGCTTGGGCAAGTTGCTAGGGGATTAGAAAGGATAATACAAGTATTAAAGCACCTAATTAACAAGGATTAAGCTTAATGAAAAGCTTCTACCATAAGAAGAGGACAAGTGGAAAGAGTGATGCAAGTGGTGACATAGGCTTGCTTACATCACTTTCCACTAACTAACCAAGAGTTAGCCAAACAAATATCCACCTACCATTCCATTTACACCACAAAATAAGTCAACACAAGCAAGTTTTTTCTCTCCCCATCCATGAAAGCTCTCGGCCAAAACAAACCCAGCAACTTCAAACTGCCATATCACCTTCAATACTCACTCAAATGTTGTGTTCTATAGCTCGTTGAAAAGGTATTGAGATGGCCTACAACTCTTGTTCACAAGTCTCGTCCAAATAAACATGGTAAGACCCTCATTTTTACAGTTCTTTAAATCGGACTTTTAGAAACTTCAAAACCTAACTTTGTGTTCTTGATTTCTTTGAAAAGATCAAGCTTGTAGGAGGCTCCCTAAGGCTTCCTAGAAACTTAACACCTCCCAAGGAAGGTATAAACTTCAAAACCTAGCCTTTACTTTGATTATTAGTGAGTTTGATGGTTGGTTTTCTAAATGAGAAGCATGAACTTTGATTATTAGTAGTTTGATTTGAATTTGGAGTGATTTGGTGAATGAATCTTATTATAGTTAATAGAACTTGATTATGGTTGGTTGAGATGAAGAATCTGGAGAATAAGGACTGGTATAGTATTGTTTAGTTGAGGTTTTGATGTGTTAATGATTGGGGTTGTTTGGTGAGGTTTTGGTGTAGTGAGAAAATTGGTAATCGCGTAAACATAGCCGTCGTAATGCCCGATTTACCTTAGACTGTTTTTGTTCTTAACTTTAGGACCCTTGAACTCACTGTAAGATTCTGACCATTGCCATGTTTAGATAGTTCATGTTACGAGCTTCGTTTTGATATGTGGTTCGCTTGAATCTGAGGTACGCTTTAGGAGAAACGGCCATTTTAATTAACGGTGTTTCGCGAACGAACCATTACCCCTCGTCTTAATTTGAAACCTTGGTTAAGGCCCTGAAATGACTAATTGGAGTATGAAACAATTATGTAAAGTGGATTAGGCAGTTGGTAGGGTACTCGCGAAAGAATCGCCTTAAAATTCTTAATAGTTAATTTATTAAAAATGGTGGAGCCAAGGGTACTCGAACGAATTATGTGATTCGTTAAGCGTAGAAGTGACCATAAGCAAACGTTAGGGTTCCATTGGTTAAAGTCTAGTTTCTTAAGCGACCGTGGTTTAATTCCGGCTTATGTTGTTGTTCATAGGTTACCGGACCCACTCTAAGCTTAAGTCTACCCCGGAACGCTCAGGCAAGTTTTCTACCCGTTATACTGTTGTTGTGATGTAAATATATGTATATGCATTATCTTGTGATAAGTGCATGATTGTTATTAGCAAATCTTGCGATATATTGGAGCATGTGATATGGTATATATGCATGTCTGTTTCGTAATCTTGATATCTAATTGTTGATTCAATTGCTTATAAGTTGCATAATACCTATGCTAGAGATAAGCAGTAGTTGTGTATACCCTTAGTATAGGGGACCCAAAGGTGAACATTTTTCTAAACTGGGAGTCGATGTTCCCGAGTATAATATATATATATATATATATATATATATATATATATACATATATATATTGATATAGTTTTCAAAACTATTAATCGAATATGGTTTATTCGATAACTTTATTTTATTTAATGAATATTATTCTGAATATTCATTTGAGGACTTATGACTCCGCTTACTTTATTTAATGAATATTATTTTGAATATTCATTCGAGGACTTAAGACTCCGTTTATTTTATTTAATGAATAATATTTTGAATATTCATTTGAGGACTTATGACTCCGCTTATTTATTAAATAATATTCTTTATTTTATTAAAGAATAATGTTTCGATAATCAAACTTATTTTCGATTATTCAAATAAAGATCGTACTTTCGTATAAGTATATCTTTGGTTATTTATCATTCATTTCAAGTATAAGTTTTAAAACTTTTACTTCAATTATTTTTATAAGGATTATCCTTATGGGAATATTATTTAAATAATAATATTCATATATTTTCTAATATATCGGGACTGATTTATTTCATTAACTTAGCATTACTCCAAACATTCTTAAAAATATTTTCGAGTCTTCAAAATGATTTTAAAAGTTAGAGCGGATCCCAAAACTCGTTTTCAGATTTAAGATCTTCCTTTCAAAGGAGACTTGAATATTCGCTCAAAAATCTTAGGGATCCGGCTCTGTGGTATATTTTATATTCGCAACGAGGTTGCTGTTTTGAGAAAACAATTTGATTACTTGCCCAACGTTCGAGAAGTAAGTCCATCTAATTGAGTCGGCATAAGCGACAGGCCGGGGTACGGTCTATGAAGGTGTAAGAGGCTGGGTGACAGTCCATCCACGCGTGAGTGGCCGGGTAACGGTCTAACATGAGGTCCTAATGCGGCCAGAGTGATGACCGGGGAGGAATTCATCCATCTACAGTAGAAAAGGTTACTTATTGGTATCTTTGCCTGATCAGCAAGATATCAGGTTTATGCCAAAATTCTTTCTTTCCAAATTCATTGGATATTGCAACTCTGTTCATACTTTACATGACAGAGGTTTTCAGGAAATGTATGAGAGATATATATAGGTGTATATATATATCGGGACTTAATGAAGTATCTCGTAACTTCATTATTTATAATGATATTTCAAGGATTGAATCTATTCAAATCTTATCTTGTAGTCTCATCTATGTGATGAACTTTTGAAACGGATTATACCTTGAACGGTGGTAGTTCAAGTAGTATTCGGAAAAGATATAAGTATATTGGAGTATCTTGTAACTTCATCTTTTAAACTTATATCTAGTAAATGATTATCTTGTGCATGTCAAAGATTTTCAGAAAAACGTTGAGACAAAGTTAGATATATGAGATCACCTTGCAACGATATTTTTATACAGTTATAAACTGGAACTCTGTGTATATTATACATGTCAGAGGATTTCAAAGATTGTGAAAAGTATATATATATATATATATATACTTAATATTTTGCGACTTGGTCGCGTTAAGATATCAAACTTGGTTCATTTCTTCTTGACCAAGACTTTCATGAGTACTATGAGAATGCTCATATATTGTTAATTATTATACATATTATTTCGGTGGGCTTGTTGCTCACCCTTACTTTCTTCTTCATCACACAACAACAGATAGGCAAGATGAACAGGACCAAGCTCCCAATTCGTGAGCGGATAGGAAACGTTCCGCAGTTTCCTGTAAAAGTTGATGCCGTTGTAGCTGAGGTAGGAGCTACCAGTAGGCTAGGCTTTCAACTTTTGATGAACCAGACTTATGTATATTATGAATTGTAATAATAGCAAAGAATATGTAAATTATTCAGAAACCCTTTTGAGGAGAAATGGTTTATATTTGTGGAATAAAATGACCTATGTTATTTTTGGTATTCATCTCTGAGACTATAACTTGTGTGGTGTGTGTGTATATTGTGGGGTCACAGTACGCAGCAGTTGGTTGATTGTTAAGGTTAAGTATTATTAAGGGAAATGGAACTCGTGACAACCCGAATCCCCGACCCCGGATTTGGGGGTGTTACATCAATCTTTTCCCATATTTGCTTGGCAGTGTCACAGTTGACAATGTTGTTGTACATCACATTGTCAAGTTATTCAATCAATATTAATTGCAAGCTACTATCTAGGGAGACTTTCTCTTTTTCAGGATCAGTATACTCAACAGGATCTTTTGGAGCATAAAGAGCTGGGATAATCTTGTCTCCATCTGTAGATTCCTCAATTCTAACCGTAGGAATGAAAGGTCCATCCTTGAGGATCTGAATGTAGAGTGGATTGGTCATCTTGATGAACTGCATCATTTTATTTTTTCAAAGAGTATAGTTAGCTTTGTCAAAGGTAGGAATTTTGATACTACTGATTTTCTGTGTATTCATTCTTCCAAGATCTTAAATCTGTTTACTTTCAGATTTGGCTCTGATACCACTTGTTACGAAATGAATAACACACAGAAGGGGGTGAATGTGTTTTACTGTTTTTGAACTTTTTTTGAATGTTTATGGTTGAACAGAGTAAATTAATTCTTGTAGTGAAATGTGTTCATGCAGAATTTAAACTTGCAGAAATATAAAGAACACGGATCTTCAAACTCACTTAATTTTATATTAAAATTAAGACTATTTTACTACAAAATTTCTAGGCTCTTTGTTGATAAAGAGCTTAGCTTCTTCTTGAGAGTGTTACAAGAAATTTGATCTAAATTGTTATGTCTGACTAAAGGACCAGTGTTAACTTTATAACTTAGTTAACTGCTGGTTTACACAGTGGATAATAAAACATGCTATTAGTTTTTCTAAACTGTCACTTGTCATTTCTACTTATAGAAAAACGGATCTTTCATTTCTGGCTTAGCATATCTTTAGCATCCCGTGTTCACTTTATTCTTCCTCTGTCAGTTAATCTTTGCCATTGATCTTGCACATTCTTCAAGTTGCTTTCTGTAGACTTGTCAATCCAACTATTGGATTGTTTATTGATTGTTTATCTTGGATATTCAACTGATCTGCAATTTGGTACTTTGAGATTGTACCTCGAGATCTCCAGTTTAGGTTTATAAAATACTTGACATCTCGATAAGTATATTGACTTATCGAGCTCTCCAGTATTCTACGTTTAGTTTGGCTTGTAGAGGTCTTCAGTTCTCTATAAGAGATTTTAGGCTTGTCAAGATCTCTAGTCTTCACATCTTCACTTTGACTTATCGATAACTCTTAGTTCTCTAGTGACTTCTTGACTTGTCGATATCTCAGAGTTCTCTAGTGAATTTTAACTTATCGATATCTCTGAGTTCTCTAGTGGAACTTGACTTATCGATAACTCAGAGTTCTCTACTGAATGTAGACTTGTCGATAACTCTGAGTTCTCTAGTGAAGGAATGACTTGTCGATATCTCCAATCTTCAGTTCCTCAATTTGGCTTGTCGATATCTTCCTGAGTTCTCTAGTAGCTATCCTGACTTCTCGATAAGCCATTCTGGAGTTCTTGAATAACTTCTCTATAACATTAAATCTGTGACTTGTAGAGATCTTGACTTAGAGTATTTTTCTCCAAACAGATTTATTCAACTCCAAGCTTCTTCAAAATTCTTCTGAGACATGATATTCTTGATCTTCTTCCAGATAGAATCTTTAGGCTTGATACTGTTTCAAGAAAAAGACTTCAGTCTGCTCCTTTGCATTTTTACAGACTTTAAGTGTTACAAGTACAAAATACAAATTAAGATAACAATACAATTTACTTAGGGTTGGCCCCAAGTTTAACTGATTACCAAAATAACAGTTCATTAATCATCTCCTTAGATTAGATGTCCATCTGGCTTGCTTCATACTTTGATCAGAGACACTAATGATATTGTTATCTCCGGTGATCTTTGACATCATCACTTATATATTACAAAGATGTATCAGCTTTGCAGTGCAAAAGGAACTGAATTATATCAACTCTTTGTTAGTTGTTTGTGAACCAGACCAGTGCAGTAAACATCAACAATACATAAGAGATTTAATCCAGCAACACAGGAAAAATATAATTGATACAGCTATTGGAGACAAAGAATTTCACTAAGGCAAATGCTAGTTGCAGGTTGACATATGAGTCGCAGGTTGTCATGCTAGTCGCAGACTGATATGATTAGTCGCAGGTTGGCATGATTGGTCGCAGGTTGATATGTTAAGTCGCATGTTGCCTTGTTAGTTGCAGGTTGAAGTTGGTCGCAGGTTGAGAACTTAGCCAATTTAAGTTCTCAGTCGCATGTTGATTCCTCAGTCGCAGGTTATCAAATTCTTAGTCGCCAGTTAGTACTTGGACATTTTCAGAATTAAAATGCATCAAATTCAAATGAAATAAGTGGTCTCAATTAAGCCACCTGGCCAAATGAATTTGAAGTCTACAAAGCAGCAAAATGGATCTGTATTCAATTGATTATCTTCTTCAGTTCAACAGAAAATGTTTACGGGAGGTCCATTAAAGAACCTCATTTATTAGGCTTGTAAACATAGTGTTGTGTTGCTGAATTTATTGTAGCTAATCAATTCATTGATTAGATTGTAGCAACCTCAAGGATTATATTAATAAAATAATATATTTCTCAAATTGTTTTGTGTCTATTTTGATTCCGTACTTATAACGAAGAACTTGTAATTGAATCGAAAAAAATTGTAGGTATCGTATTCAACCCCCCCTCCCCCGTACGATACTTTGGGACTAACATAAACTTGTGCAGTGAATTGTTTCTAGGTAGCTAGGTCTCCGGTCAGAGTATTTAGCTGTTGGGTTTCCCTAATTTGTCTGTCTTGGTTTATCAGTGGTTTGTGTTTTAGTAATTGAGGTATATTTGTTCTCGTTGTTGTGTTATTTAGTCGCACTGAACTTTTTGATGTAATATCTCTACTATGATTAGGACCTTTTGTTTCTAATGATATAGCCTTCAAAACAAAAATTTAGTCAGTTAAGTATTATTTATTATTTTTTCTTAACTCGAGGCGCATAATATCAACTAATCATATTTAATTTGCTTAAATTTATTTCGGCCCAAAATATCATTTAGAATAATGTTGAACTCAATATAAATAAGAATATAAATTGGTAAAAGAAGTTGACTTTAATATCATTTATAATGATATAGAGTTCGATATAAAATAGAATTTAAATTGTTAGAGGTAGTTGACTTTAATTTCAATTAGAATTAGAATTGGGCTACCTACCAATTAGAATTAGAATAATAAAATTAAATTTATTACGGCCCGAAATATCAATTATAATAATGTCGAACTCAATATAAATAACCTGACAAAAAAAACTCAATATAAATAAGAATATAAAATGGTAAAAGAAATTGACTTTAATATCAATTATAAAGATATAGAATTCGATATAAAATAGAATTTAAATTAATAGAGGAAGTTGACTTTAATTTCAATTAGAATTAGAATTGAGCTACCTATCAGTTAGAATTAAAATAATAAAATATGTGTAATTAAGGAAATTCAGCAATTACCGATCAACCGACTACCAAACTTTTAATGTTTCATCTATTATAATATAGTATAGATTAATATTCTTATTTTTAAAGTTATTTTATTGTGTTTTCATACAAACTATTATTTTATCATGTTATAATTTCGTGTACACAACATATGTCATCATATAGCACTATCTCTTCAAATTACCTATCCTGTACTCGATAAGGTCCCTCAGTTCCTCGGCAGCACCTCGAGCCAAAATAAGAAGTTATCTTCTCCTTTCGTTCTCAAAAGAAGAGTTTGATCATCGAAAATTATTTTCAAACATAACAGTTTATTCACAATTCACAAAATTTTTCTATTTTAATTTATGAAATTGACATATAAAATTAATTTTCACATTTTTCTCAAATTACATTACTATATTTTTATTATTATTTGATACTTATTTTAAACTCAAAAAAATTCACTGATTTTTAAGTATTTTTAATTTTCACAAAATCTATGAGTATAATATAAGTTTTTGTGCTTAGATTTATTTTATTATTGAATCGTGTTAAATTCATTTTATTTATCTCAAAAAACTTAAATGGATCCGGAGGTCGGTCTGATAATCCGAAATCCTAAATGATTTGGATATGAATTATGTTTCTAAAAATCCGAAAGCGATCCCGTCTGAATCCAATCTAACAAATTTAATTGAATACGGATATGGATTTAGTCAAATCCGATCCAAATTCGACCGGTTAACAAGTCTAACCACTGTCACCTCTCATCAGACATTCAGAAGGTAAATTCCTCATCTCTTCATGACTCATATTTCCAACATTCTCAAAATGATGATTCTCACCGTAATACACATTTTGTAATGAATGACTAATTTGCGAGCTTTCAAGAAAATTACCACACCTCTGTTTAGATATTATGCTTCAAATATTGTTTACTTAATTATATTTAATTTATAGATGTTTAGATTAATTTTTAAAGTAAAAATATATTTTAGTATCATTTAGAAGCTATGTAATAGGATGGTTAGTAGGGTTATGGAATTAATTATAGGCATGTTAGTTTTAGTGTATTTTGTGAAACCTATATAATGGCTACCTAGATTACTATTTTTATACATGAGATAATGGAAATGCAGTTCTCCGCAACAAAATAGGTGTCTTTCACACTAATCTATCCAACAACCTCACAATATCAAAAAATGATCCTTGTACATTGTTCGCGTAACTACCCAACACGAAGATATGATTATGGTGATCATGATCAATTAACCATAGTTGTTCATTTTGGAGTGGTGCAAAGGTCAGGGAAAAGTGAGTGGATTCATCAGGTAAAAGTTGATGGTTGTGATCGTATGCAACGAGGGGTCGTTGTGGATGATTTTGATCTATGCTTCTGATTTTCGATAATGCAGGCGAATCGGATGAGGAGGTTCTTTTGCTGTTCTTATTCAGGAGGGGCCTGGATAAGAATGGATAATTTCCACCTGCCCCAAGTTTAATTCTACGAGAAGTAAAGATTATCTCAATGGCTCCCCGTTATCTCATCTGATTTTATTTCACTTCTAATTATGCTGGCTGAGAATATACTGAGAGGAACATGTTCCCAAACATGAATTCCAAACCCACAGGCCCAGACCCACTAATCAAAAAAACACAGAAAGTCCACAGACACTGTCCTTGTGATTATTCTGAATACTACTCATGCTGTCATGCATGATCAAGTGTCAACCTCTGCTATGTAGGTCAATCAAGAAGTTCAGATGTGATTCTTTATAGATTGCAAGCATAAAAACATTGCAATGAAGTCGGCAAATTCATCAGAAATCGATTGTTAACTACATACAGATTGCATGGGGGGGGGGTGATTAATTTGTTACAATTTTCATTTAACATGCTTACTTTTAAACTCATTTATTTTTCATCTCTAAAACTGTTCATCAACCCTAGTACCTCTTTGCGCATCCCATGAACAAGGGATGGAGTAACCTGCTGCTCCACAGAAGAAAACCACAAACCCCCATCTTTTGGTCTACTGCTAATGTACCAGAACCAGATGGCTCGTGCAATTGCTAGAACATACAAGCCACAGTCATGACCATTTTCTTGCTGGGGAGTTCTTGAACATTCCACAAAACGCCAACAAGATGTTGTATTAGAAGACTCCATGTGTGGAACAACTGCCTCATAGAGCCGCTTAGCATGGCATGTGTTATACCTTCCAGAACTATCATGATGCACATATAAATTGGCATTTCTCTCAAAAGCAAGCAAGCTCCAATGATTTCCACCTTCAGCCTTTGTCAAGTCAATATTATCATTGACTGGAAAAAAGACCAGCTTCTTTTCGGGTAGATTTAGGGGTTTCACAAAATCTTTAACGCTTTCAACATCAGGGCAATTTGTTATCCAGAATGAAATTGAAGGTGAGACCAATAGGATATCTGGTGAAGGATACTTTGAATGTAGATAGCTAAAATAGAACTCGATGATTCGATCGTTAAGAAAATGTGGCCCATCTAGAATGCGTAAATCTGATCGCCTAAGTACCACATCATTGTAGCTCAGAATCATCTCATCCTCTGAAGTTTTTGCCATTTGTTAACACCTAACTGTAAATTTTAAAAAGCCAAATTATTTCTACCAAATACTATCAAAGAAATGTGAGATAGTAGAGAACTGTTTGCTGTAGCAGCTTTCAAATTAAGCAGGCCCCACAAGCAGGAAAGGAACTTAACAATAAGATATGATATGGTTGGACCTTAGGAACCTTAACCTTTCTGAGCCTACTAATGTTAGTTGGTGGTTGTACAAATATATTGAATGCCACATTTTTTACAGCAAATATTTCTCAGTCATACTTAGAAATTAATTTCATTCCAACACTAACTGTTTATCCATGTTTAATTCACTTGTCAATGAAAGTAATAAGTAACACATATTAGCTGTTATTGAGATTCTAAACATAATTATTAAACACAAAGGTTACTGTTCATAGAAATTTGACAAGGTAATAGTATCATATTGGCCAATGGCATAGATGAAAAGCAGGCTCTATTGAAAATATCTAGACATAAAAAGGGATGAAGTGCAAGCAGACTATGTGCCATGTGGAGAGTTATGTTCCAGGAAAACCAAAAACTTATACGACCAAAAATGCCCCGCTTATGAAGATTACAAAGGTTGTCCATTTAAAGAAAATGAGCTAGCGTGAGGGAAAACATAACTAGGCCTACATATGAAGAGTACAAAGGTTGTTCATTTAAGGAACATGAGGTACCGTGTCAGAGAAAACATAACTATTAACTAACTAATAACCTAGGAGCAACCAACGGAAACATAACGCAAGTGAAGAACTGTACATTGGAGATCTCCACATGTTTACACAACATAACAGTTATAATTTAAACCAACATCAGATTTTCCTTATTCTTAAATGTTATATAACGAATTTCGACAATCGTGAGGGATTTAAAACAATAAACTCTGAGCCAGTTTTGTCAAGTTATCATACATATATATTTTTTTACAAACACTCACTTTTGGCACCTTTTTCCAACAAATTCCTCCAATGATTACAACCCCTAAAAGTTAAACATCTTACCTTTTGATAATGTGTCACCAATATTTTTACGAGCTAGTAATCAACTACTAGCATAGTCACATTCTGTCCCACAAAAGAAATTGGCACCACTTGCAAAAGAGTGCCAACTTTTGTCATTCCAAGTTAGCATCCCTTTGGCATCCTTGCAACTCCACTCAGCACATGAACTTCTCTATACTTTAAAATTGCTAAAACATTAAAATCAAGAACTCTGATTGCCTAGGACAATGTATATTTAAGGAAACAAAAGTCTAAAAGAGAATGGGAATTCCGCCCCACCTCTTATTTACTACGCCTAAAACTTAATACTAAATTTCAAACATGTACTGGTATTGCAGCAGCAAATACACTAACCAGTCGTTACTTAATTCCACTTAAACACTAAAGTTTCATCAGATATCAGTCCATCCCACTAATTAAATCCATAACTGATCCGACATAAATATTAGCTTTAAGTAGCAAATTGATGTACCAACAATATTATTATATTATTAGACTATAATTTTAGGAGATTGTCTCTTTGCTATAATTTTGCCAACCCCTTCAAATGAGTTTGTTGTCTTGTATTTATACCAAGTCCTAAATGGGTTTTTTCCTTACAAAGTGGGCCTTCTGAGCTTTACATTATGTTTCACAATTATCCTAACTATAATTCATTTGGGCCCTATTGTCCTGGTCCAATATTTGTCCCCCTCTGAGTTTGCGCAATATCTTTAGATTTGCGTTTTTCTACTTCTTCACTTTTGCGCTTTGAATTTTGAGATTTTGCTTCGGTACCTGAATGAAGTTGGTGATCGGATAGGGTAATAAAATGAAATGGGATGATAAGAAAAAAAACAAACAAGAAAATAAAAGCAATTGTAAACTTAAGATAGAAGTGAAATTTGTGTGTCCGAAAAAGAAATAAAAACAATGTTTTCTTGTTGTTGCTCTCTTTCCTTTTTCTTTTTTTTTAGGACATATATATAGCTGTTCATGTGTGTTTTTGAATTTATTTTTTCAAGTTTCTTTGCAGATTGGCGGACTAGACTCTTCGGTTTCCTCCTAGGCCATCTAAAAAGCAGCTGTTGCACGCCCTCCGTTCACAAACCGCTTGTAAGTTATCATCTTTCTCTCTTTTATTTTCCTTCTTATCTGTGAGTCAATCGTACTTGTCTTTGCGAACTTAAAATGGCCGACTTTTCCTCATCGTCTTCTTCGCGTAGTGCTTCCAATCGGGATCCTGGGAAGCGACCCTTAGAGGAGGGTGATGAAGAGTCTGTTTTGAACTTGGATAACCTTGAAATTCCGGATTTAGATCGGTGTGGATCTTTTGATTTTCTAGAGAGCGATGAGTTTCTAAGGGGTATGCCCGCCGGTCCTTTGCCTTCTCCACCCCTAAGTCCTCGTACCCTAGATTTCAGGAATAGGGTAGTCGAGGAGAGCCTTCATCTAGGTAGGGTCGAGTTTGAGAGTAAGCCTAGTCTGAATTATCTTAGTTATTACATCACCGCCGACCCTCCTGTGAGCAAGTTGAAGAGTTATATCGACCTGGCTAATGGTTATCGGTACCGGGTGCCGACAGCTGATGAGAGGGTTTGGATGATGCCCGAGTTCGGAATGCATGGAGTTACAATGATTATGTTTCAATTTGGTCTTCGTTTGCCGATGCATCCCTTCTTCCTGACGATGTATGAGGCTATCGGGTGCGGCCTTGGGCAGTTGACGCCGAATTCTATTGCTCAGTTAAGTGGTTTCGTGGCATTATGTTGTGATAAGGGTCGACCGCCGACTCTGAAGTTGTTTTATCTATTTATGTTGTGCGTTATTATAGCGGGCAAGTATACTTCGACTCTCGTCATAAGAGGATGAAGATTGTTAGCGTTAGATCGTCGAACTCCGGTTATCACACTCAATGGTTGTTCGTTGGGGTCCTGATTTGGTATTTGTAAAACCTAGTGGGAGAGTTAGTCAGGGTACGATCGATTATTTGAACAACTTGGAGAAACATGATACTGCTTATCTCGATGAGTTTCATGGGTCGAGAACGTGGTATACGCATTTAGACTTGAAGGATTCTGGCTTTTTGGAAATGCATAATTGTAAGGAGGGATGTCTTATTTATTGCTGCCCCTAATTTGTTTATGTGATTTGTTTTGTTTTTGTAGTTGTTAACTCTTGTCTGTTTGTTTTTATATGGGTATATATAGAGTCTCTGATTCGCTTCTTTTTACTTTTATGTTTCAGTGGCAGGAGCTTCTTTGAAAAAGGTTTTAGACGGCGGGGTTCGAGAAGGGATGGATAAGGCAAAGAAGCCTTCTGATGCGGCTAAACCTGGACCGTCGGGGTTCCTCATTCGGTTTCTATAGAATTGCTCGATGATGAAGGGAATAAGGTGGTCGAAGATAATGAAAGGGTTGTGTCGGACATCGTCCGTGTGGAGGTTAACCCTTGTAAGCGTCTTCGTAGAGAAGAAGATGAGGTCTTGGTTGGTGGTCAGGAGGTTGTTGCCGAGGGAGTAAACAAAACTTTGACGGTTGCTGGAAACAAGGTTTTTATGGGGAATACTGTCGACCCGCGCTCTAAGAAGGAGGTGATGAGGGTCGAGATTCAGCCCTCTGAACGATGGACGGGTGGATCCACCATGCCTTTGAGGGTGCTTAATCTTTTCAATCTTCCTCAAGATTCGGTGGCGTATGAGGGTCGAAGGCGTGAGGATCTTGTTGATCGATGTAAAAGTCGAGCTGGACGGGTATGCGTACTTCCTTCTTTCAACATCACTTGCCAACTATATTCTATGTTTATTTACTTCATCATCATTATTTTTTTTTTGTGAAGTTCCTTTCCGATTTTATGCACATTGTGGAGGATTACAAGGCTGATGTCGATGGCGAGGCTCGTTCTAAGTTGAGGTTGAGATTGCTGCTCTGAAGGGGGAAAAGAAGAAAATCGGGGTTGGTTTTGCAGAGCTCGAGAAAAGGGTGGGTGATTTGGCTAAAGCCAATACTGCGTTCTCGAGGAAAATTGCAGAGATGGAAGCTGCTGAGAAGACGTTGAGTGACAGGGTGCAGGAGCTCGAGGGTCGACTTTGCGAAGTCGAGAAAGAACTTGATGAGGAGAAGAACAAGCGTCAAGGCTTGGATCGACAGGTTGAGGGGATGGATAGCTCGTATAGGTTGATAGTAAAGGAGAATGAAAATTTGAAGCGTGAGGTAGAGAAAGGTGTGGAAGATATCGCCGATGCTTTAGGCGATGGTTATGGAAGATGTTATCGACGGATGGAGGAGGCTGGTTTCGCTGTCGAAGGTCATGCTTTCGAGGATTATCTTCGGGATCTTGCGTCGAAAGGCAACGATGCGTGAAGGCGGGGTATGCCCCGTGGATCTTTGTAATTGAATTAAGCGTTTTTATGAATTTAAGAATTTTATTGATGGCACCGGATGATGGATTTGTAGTAAGTATTAGACTTGGCAAGTTTGGGTAATTTTCAAATATATGCTCCATGATCTAGTTTATTATATTGATTGCTTTATCCTCTTCCCATCACGAGTCTGAAATATTAAGCCATTTATCGAATTTGAAGTCACCGGAGTCTGAAAGATTTGATCTTTCCCGGCATATTGATGTGGGTAGCCTGTATGAATATCTGTCTGAAATTGAATAGCCTTGAATCTTTAGTTGCCTGTCTAGATATTTTCAGATTAATCTATGAACCAAAGCTTATTCTAACCTATATTCAGAATATTAGCTGCATAAAAATTATAAGAAATATTTATGTTGGTGAAAGTTTTCGAGGGTTATCCTTTTGTTTTTGCTGCTTGTGCAAGAGATAAAGTAAACCGATATTTATGGTCCTTACTTCTTGAAATAAGTTAAAAGCATTCATTTGTCATAACTTAAAGTCAACCTTGAAGTCTTTGGGCTTGACCTTTTTGTTGAAGTATCTTGCAGTTTTTTCCTGCTGGGCGATCATCCGCATTCGGGCCTTGTTTCTTCTAGCAAATCATTGTGAAGTCGTAGACCTTCGAGGGATAAAACAGGGTCGAACACATCGATCCGTGGTGAAATTAGACTTGTCTCAACGGGTATGACAGCGTCAACTCCGTAAGCAAGGCGGAAAGGAGTTTCACCTGTTGCGCTTCGGGGGGTTTTTCTATACGACCACAACACATTCGGGAGTTCGTCGACCCAACACCGGGGTATTTCTTCAATTATTTTCTTCAAACCTTGCAGGATGGTTCTATTTGTTACTTCCGCTAGTCCATTAGCTTGAGGGTATGATACAGATGCCTTGATATGTTGGACTTTTAATTCAAGCAGGGCCTTCTCGAACTGCTTCCCTACAAACTGAGTGTCATTATCAGAAACTAGGATTCTGGGGATCACGAAGCAAAAGACAATATATTCCATAAAGAATTCTATCATTTCCTTTTCTCGGATCTTGGAGAGGGGTTTTGCTTCAACCCATTTGGTTGTGTAATCAACAGCGACTACGATGTATTGGCACTGATTTTTGGATTTTGGAAAGGGACCCACAATATCTATTCCCCATTGGAAAAAAGGGGCATGGACTGAGTATCGAATTTAGCTCGGTCGTGGGTCGACGGTTTACATTTCCATGAAGTTGACATGCTTGGCATTTTTTGACATAATCTTCACAGTCCTTTCGAATTGTGGGCCAGAATAGACCTTGTCTGATTATTTTAAGGGCTAAGGATTTCCCTCCTAGATGCTCACCACAGATTCCTGTATGTATCTCAACAATCGCTTGGAGAGCTTCTTCCAGAGACAAGCAACGGAGTAGTGGTTCAGAGAGAGCACGTCGATATAACGCTGAACCCACGACACAGTAGTTTCTGGCTTTGAACATAAGTGCGCGAGCCTCCGTTTTATGCTCAGGCAGCTTGTTGATGATGTAGTCGAGGAAAGGTTGGCGCCAATCGAGCTTAGTCGGGATCTGATTAACTGACACTTCGTCGATGGAGGGGGTCGCTAAGACATCGACGTATATCGGGCTGAGGTTAACAGGAAGATTGGATGACGCCAGTTTGGCCAGAGAGTCGGCCCACTGGTTCTCCTCTCTGTCGACGTTTGACATTTTCCATGAAGAGAATTTATTAAGTAGCTCTTGTGTTCTTGTCAGGTATTGGGCCATCATTTCATTATGTGTCTTAAATTCACCACTTATCTATCTTGAGACCAATTGAGAATCTCCAAATATATCGATGACCTCTGCTTCAAGATCGGACGCGAGCTTTAGTCCTGCGATGAGTGCCTCGTATTCAGCCACATTGTTTGTGGCGGAGAATCCGAATCTGAGGGCTTGTTGGATTTTGAATCCTTCTGGACTGATTAATATAACCCCCGCTCCTCCAGAGTTGGATGTCGAGGAACCATCTACAAACAAAAGCCACGAGCGTGATTGGTCGTCCTCTGGCTTTTGTGCTTTGGATTTGAACTGGCATTCAGCGACGAAATCTGAGAGAACCTGGGCTTTGATCGCCATTCGAGGTTTGTACTCGATGTAGAATTGGCTTAGCTCTATGGTCCAGGCTGCAAGCCTGCCCGTTATGTCGGGCTTGTGCAGAATCCTTTTCAGAGGTAGATTGGTGAGAACATGGATTTCTCTTGCTTGAAAATAATGCCGGAGCTTTCGGCTCGCGACAACAAGAGCGTATACGAGCTTTTCAACTTGTGGATACCTTGTTTCCGCGTCCCGAAGCGAGTGACTGATGTAGTATACAGGGATGTCTTTTCCTTCATCGACACGAACCAATACTGCCGCAACAGTTTCGTCAGAGGCCGAGAGATACACTCGTAGCGGCTCGCCAGTTAAGGGCCGAGTTAAAACTGGGGGATTTGTTAAAAATATCTTTAATTCCGTAAAATTCTTTTCACAATCTTCATTCCATTCAAACTGTGATGATTTAGAAGCTTTCTTCATTGCAGAGAAAAAGGGGAGGCACCTCTTCGAGGATTGAGGGATGAACCTTCGAAGCGCGGCTAGACACCCGGTGAGTTTTTGTAGGTCTTTGATGGATCTTGGTTTGTCCATTTCCAGAATTGCTTTTGTCTGAGCTGGGTCGGCCTTGATACCTTTCTGGGTGACCAGGAACCCTAAGAATTTACCCGCCGTAAGGCCGAATGAACATTTTGCTGGGTTCAGTCGCATGTTGTTTTCCCTTGCGTTAGTGAACGTTTCTCGAAGATCTGTTACATGATCTGAGGCAACTTTTGATTTTGTAATCATGTCATCGACGTATATCAGCATGTTCTTTCCTATTTGTGAGGAGAATATTTTATCCATCGTCTGTTGAAAAGTGGCACCTGCATTGATTAATCCGAAGGGCATCACCTTGTAACCGAAGACTCCCCTATGTGTGATGAACGCGGTCTGTTGCAGCGAGTGTCGTGCCACGACCTCCGGAATCCCGGGCATGTCTTTCGGATCCCAAGCAAAAATATCAGAGAATTCCCGGATAAGGTTCGTGATCTCTTTCTTAATATCTGAGGAGAGATTCTTGCCAATTCTTGTTGTTTTATCGGGGTTTCCTTCAAATACTTCTATATCTTCGGTTTCCTCGAGAGGAGAGCATGAATTGCTCGTAGATGTGTCGATCAATTCTCTTGGATCGATATCAAGTACTTGATTGACCTCTAAATCCTCGTCTGTCTTTTTCCTTGGAGAAACAGTGGTTAAGTAACACTGCCTAGCCGTTGCTTGATCACCTACCATTTCTCCTATACCAAAATCTGTAGGGAACTTCATTTTCAAATGGGAGATGGAAGTTATAGCTCGAAGAGCGGTGATCGTCGTTCGTCCCAATATTGCATTGAAACTTGAGGATGCACTGATCACGTGGAACTTGACCATCTTCCAAATCTGGCATGGGGGGAACCAAAGAGCACCGGCATGTCGACTGTTCCAACTACATGTACCTCATTCCCTGTAAACCTGTATAAAGGAGTTCGAACATTCTCCAGGCGTCGATCCCCAAGATCCATTCGGGAGAAGGCATGGTGGTATAGGACATCAACGGAGCTGCCATTGTCGACTAGCATCTTTTTTACCGTGTTGTTTCCCACTCGTGTGGTGATGACAAGAGCGTCCTGATGGCCCTCGATGAGACCAGGGCGGTAATCATCATCTGAGAAAGAAATGACAGGAGAAGGGTTTGTTCGAGGGCGCTTAGTTGTTGGTGGGTTGACATTAAAAACCCCTCGGGCATAGCTTTTTCGGGAATTGTGAGAGAGTCCCCCAGCTGCTATGCCACCAAAGATAACGTCAATTACCCGATCCTCTTCTTCCCGTCTATGACGTCGAGGAGAATCTTCCCGCTGTACATAATGCACTAGCTGTCCTCGGCGAATTTTCCCCTCGATGAGGTTACTGAGTTGAAAGCATTGTTCAGTTGTGTGACCAGTATCTTCGTGGTAATCACAGTATCTAGAGCTTGGAGGACGACCCGGTTTCATGGGTCTCGGTGGACAATAGTCCGGCTCTGTCTTTAGGACCGCTAAGATGGTCGTTTTTTCAGTGTTAAGCTTGGTAAATTCTTTCTCTGGTCGACTGCGGGTTGCCAATCCCTCTCTCTTCTGTCCCTTGGTGGATGGTCGACAGTACGACCAGGCGGTGATCGGCGACGCTCTTGACGTCTGTCACGCGCGGGAGATCGCGAACTGTAGTTGCGGCGTCGTTCGTATCTGGAGGAGCGCTTAGGAGACTGGATGCAACTCACTGCCTCTTTGATGTGGATAGCACCACAAAAAAACAAAAACAAGAAGAAAAGGATATTTCAATGAACACGATCAATCCAGAAACGTGAACTTTGAATCTCAAATTCCTTAGATCAATCCAGAAACTAAGTAATTTGAATCTAACCTTCAAAACAATCCAGTAATTGAAGTTTAGAAGAAAGAAAACTAATCATAGTTTATCTCAAAACATAATCATCACATATATCTTAAAAGATTACATGAGAGGGGTATTTATAGGCTTAACCAATAACCTAAACCCAACAGAATTCCAAGAGAAATTCAATATCAGCTTGAATTAGCCAATATCTGAATCCTTTCAGGAAACAAATTTAAAATCCAAATCCAAATAGAAAACATATAAAAACATAATCCAAATAGGAAAATAAAATCCTAAGTGCTTAAAGCAAGAAAAACCCTTTCAAGTGAAAGGTAAAAACTTGCAAGCCAAAAGTCGAATTATTAATTATATAAGCCAAAATAGGTCAGCCCATGCTGGTTGTTGAGCTGAGTGGCAAAGCTTCATCCGTTCCTTCATCATGCTTTGTTGTCCAAGTAAGCTTTGTGACCCATATTTGTCTCTTGTCATTGTCAAACCCCATTGTAGTGAGCAACAGATTAATAGGCTGATCCTCAACCAAATTTCCTTTCATATTCACATCACTCTTGGAGCATCATGCGGTGTTCTATAATTTGAAATGCTGCTTGTAAGGTTTTCGGTCTTTTCTCAAAGATCTCCTCTAAGAGTAATCCATGGCGGCATTTATCAATACAAATATAATGACTCTTTAAAACCGTAAAAAAGAGCTTATCCTAACTCCTAACACATGATATTCATCTCCGCAATTCACAACAGTCAGCGGGATTTCTTACCTCTAAAATGCACTAATCCAGGCGGCTATTTAATAAAAGTTTTAAACAAATAAGCTTACACAAAATTGACAACATAGCTAGAGTTAATTGGCACACAATAAAACCTGACACATGATATTTACGTGTAAGGGTGTTATTCTGGGTAATCCTTACAACTATTAAAATATAAATAACATGTACACAGAGATATTAATAAGTTAAATAATTCACTTGTCAAAGAAAGTAGTAAGTAACACATATCAGCTGTTTTTGAAAATCTAAACATAAATATTAACCACAAATGTTACTGTTCATAGAAATTCGACAAGGTAATATTATCATATTGGCCAATGGCATATATCAAAAGCAGCTCTAATGAATATCTGGACATAAAAAGGCATGACGTGCAACCAGATTATGTGCCATGTGGAGAGCTATGTTCCAAGGAAAACCAGAAACTTAAGAGGACCAGACAAGGCCTGCTTATAAAAATTACAAAGGTTGTCCATTTAAAGAAAATGAGCTAGCGGGTGGGAAAACATAACTAGGCCTACATATGAAGAGGACACAGGTTGTTCGTTTAAGGAACATGAGCTACCATGTCAAGGAAACATAACTATCAACTAACTAATAACCAAGGAGCAATCAACAGAAACATAATGCGAGTGAAGAATTGTACATCGGAGATTTCCACATGTTTACATAACATATTATTATTATTTAAATCAACATCAGATATTTCCACATTCTTAAATGTTATATGACGGAGTTCCACAATCGTGAGGGATTTAAAACAATTAACACATTCTGAGCCAGTTTTGTTTGTCAAGTTATCATACATATAAAAAGTTTATACTCTCACTTTTGGCACTTTTTTCCATTAAATTCCCCCGATGATTAAAACCCTGAAAAGTTGTGTGTAAAGTTAAACATGTTACCTTTTATAATGTATGTCACCAATATATTTACGAGCTACTAATCAACTACTAGCATAGTCACATTCTGTCCCGCAAAAGAAATTGGCACCACTTGCAAAAGAGTGGCAAGTTTTGTCATCCCAAGTTTTGGCATCCTTGCAACTCCACACACCACATGAACCTCTCTATACTTTAAAATTGCTAAAATGTTAAAATTAAGAACTCTGATTGCCTACGACAATGTAAATTTAAGTAGAAGAAAGTCTAAAAGAGAATGACAATCCCGCCCCACCTCTTATTTACTCCGCCTAAAACTTAATTCTAAATTCCAAACGTATAGTATAGCATTGAAGCAGCAAACACACTAACCCAGTCGTTGTTCTAATTCCGGCAAAAAATTGAGTTTCATCAGATATCAGTTCATCTCACTAATTAAAACCATCATAACTAACCCGACTCGAATATTAGATTTCCGTGCAAATATAATGACTCTTTAAAACCGTAAAAAAGAGCTGATCCTAATTCCTAACACAAGATATTCATCTCCTTAATTCACAAACAGCAGCAGGATTTCTTACCTCTGAAATGCACAATAACCCAGGCGGAAAACTAAGATTATAAAAAATTGACAACATAGCTAGAGTTGATTAGCATAGTAAAAATATTGACATCCTATGGGAGTTAATTGACGTGGCTCAAACACAGAGAATTAATGTTCGATTATTCTGAGTAATCCTTACAATTAAAAAGAATACAAATCAAATCACGTACACAGAGATAATTAATATTAATAATAAGTTAAAAAATGAGAAACTAAAATTGAGTAGGTAGTTACTTACCTCTGGGCTCTGGGTTTGAGGGGATCTGAGGATTAGCTCGTACAGATGCAAATACGTAGTACTTTACATTTTCTTTTCACAAACTAGAACAAAACAAGTGAGTACTGTTGTTTCAGAAAAAGAAAAAGAAAAAAGAAGTGAGTACTCTCAATTTTTCAATAAATAAATGTTTTGTAAAGTTTTTCTTTATTAGTCTGTTTAGTTCAACTAAACAAAAAAAACAAACTTCTAGTAATTCTTTTATTAAAATAAATCTATATTTTTTCTTTCAAATAAAAAATTACTATATTACTATTACATCCTTTATTATAGAAATTTGTAACTAATTTTTCTGTTATGCATTTATTTTATTTGTCATTTTCCCTCTTATGGATAAATAAAACCTAAGGATAAAAAGAGTTAAAAATAGCATACACGGATGCACTACAAGGGGAAGGAATCTAATCTTGTGGCATGTTCATGAGTATTATTCAGGGGTAAAACGCCCTCGGATCTAAGCAGTGATTTAGGTGTTTTTTCAAAAAATCGGGTCAAAATCGGGATTAGGCGGGCTAGGCGGTCAAAAATCGGTCTTAAGCAGTCTAGGCGGAAAATAATTAAAAAAAATATTTTTTTTTACGTTTTTATAATTTTAATTCATTAATTTCATAATTTTAATTAATATCATGTCAATTTCTAATATAAAGTATTGGTAAGAAGTAACAAGTAATCTATTATATTTATTTTCTCACTTAAAATATAAAAATAACATATTATAATTAATTTAAAAGTGTTAATTAAAATATAGCTAATATTGTAAACTCAATAATTAGTACATAACACATGTCAAATGTGTATATATTGTTTAATACCATTCTAATTTCTTTTTTCAAACAAATATTTGACATATCGATTATTATATAATTAAAATAAATTTAAAATAATATTTATATTCTTCCGATTAATCTCCGACTTGCCGATTAATCTCTCGAAGGTACCCTCATAGCCCTGGCACGCCTAGCGATTTCTGGAAGGCTGGTATTATCTCTGTGACTGTGATTCCACTATTCCATTATGATTGATGACTATGAATATCACTTCATATTAAAATATTAAAATAATTAAATAGATAAAAAATTTCTTCTTCGATTTTGAAATACTCATAAATTTAATATAACTACATCAATTTGATTTTATTTATTTTTTGATTATCAATTTAATTTTTTGTCTATATATAGGAAATTGCACAAAGATCATTTGTATTATTTTAAATTCGCATATTAGTGTGAGTATTTGTACGACTAAGTAAATGTCTTTTTCCGGCAAATTAGTTGTTCTACCCCAACTCCGTTGAAAATTAACTGACGACATTAATTTTGCAAGGCTATACATGTAATTTTATTAGGTAGATTGTCATTTAAGTTTGTTTTTCAATTAAAAAGTGTTAGGTCACACACACTGTAGAAGGGGGTTGAATACAGTGTATAGCACAATCAAATCGAATTCTAATAACACAAGTAACAGAAAACAGACTTTATTCAAAGCAATAAACTCTGTTACAATATGGAACTGTTCTCTCTCAGTGATCAACAAATATCACGAGAGCTGCTAGGGTTACAATGAATAATATTCTCGATAATGATAACACTTATAGTGTAAACCTATGTATGTGTCTATATACTACAAAGTTACAAGATAATCGCTAATTGATATGGAATATAATTCTGCTTTCTAAAATATATCAATCAGATATCTTTTCTTCCAAGTATTCCATTCTTCATAGAATTCATTCTTCATGCATATCTCTTCTTACGTTTGTCTTGATCTTCTTTCCTATTCAATCAGCCGCCTTCCTTATCTGAAAGTTTCCTTTAAGTCCTCATATTATCTCCTGATAAATATCTCCTGAACCTTAAGTACTGATAACTTAAGTTCTGACTTCAGTATAAGTGCTGATTTCAGTTAAGTACTGATTTGTCATGTTTAAGTAAGATCTGAAAACTAAACATAAATCATATTAGTCATGACATTATCAAATATATCTAACAATCTCCCCCAACTTATAAATTAGCATAATATACAAGTTTAACAGATATTTGATGATGTCAAAAACATTAAGTACAAATGTATGAGAAATTGACTAGATAACTACAACTTACAGTCCTTAAAGCTTTATCTACTTTAACTTCTGATAACAACTTCAGTCTGTATATATATCTGAATTTGAGCAATTGTAGATCTTGACTTGACTTCACTTTCTGATCTCTCTGATGTCAGGAGTTGTTCTGAGATAGTTTTTTAACAAACATCTCTCAGCATATCTGAGTTCATCAATCATCCTCCATTTAGCATCTTTGAGTTCTGCAGAATCTTCACCAGTTTGGAAGATAGCAGCCCTGAGATCATTAATTTTAGCTTTCCTTATGTCTTGATCCAGTCTGATCAAATATGCCTTGTCAGACTCAAGATTGAATTCTACAGCCTTATAACCCAGAAAGGTAGTTATAATCTTAGCAGAGTTAGGCTTCATCTCAACAATATCACCCTTGTGATCTCTATACTTTGGAAGATATGTGATGTCAGACTTTACAGAATAAAGTCTTTTCTGTCTCTGAATTTGAGTCTTCAAAAAGTTTGCAGTACTTTCTGTTATTCTGTCATTCACTTGAAGTAAGAATAAAACATGTTCCAATTCTTCAAAATATTTCAGTGGAATAGCATTTTCCCTTATATGGTAAACCCTACCATCTATCATGAAATATAACAAGATGTGTTCTTTCAAGTAGGTATGATAAACCATCTGTACAGATTCTAGTTGATTCAATCTTTCAGGAGTTGCTCCAACACCTGGTTCACTTAAGAAAGTTGGATCAGTGGTTGTGTTTTGTACTCTTCTTTCATCAGCACTACCCAATCCAGATTTATCTCTAGCTTCCTTTCCAGTAACCACTCTTGCTTCAAAACCACTTGCTGCAGTCTTCAAAGGTTGAGTCTGTTTGGCTTTAGTGAAACCTGGTAGGAGTAACCTTGAGGATTTAACATGAGCAATGTCAGAGGTTTCCTTTGATTTATCTTCTGATATCAAGTCAACTTGAGCTATATCAGAGGTTGCTTGCTTCATGGTTATATCAGAACTAACTATATCTTGACTCTGAACAACTTGAGCTATGTCAGAGGTTGTCTTAGAAATCTTTCTTGAAGTCAGAATTAGATCAGCATCTTCAACAGAAATTTCTTCATCCATAGGAGACACATAAACCTTTATCGGTTCACCAACTTTTTATTTGCCCTTGGACCTTGGATCTATCTGCAATTGTGATTTAGCCTTGGTTGTCTCAAGATTTGTCCTTTCTTTTATCATAATGCTTTTGACCTTAGGAAGTTTCTTTTTACCAACAGAAGCTTCAGATTTAGAATTGACTTTTTCTGACTTAAGTCTAGCTTCTTCTTTCATTAGACTCTCAAAGTCCATTCCTGGATTTTCTTTCAGAAATAACTGTCTTGAAATTTCTTCATCAAGATCCAAAAGTTCATCAGAACTTATCCTTTTACCAGTATCAGAGGTTATTCTTCTCCCAGTATCAGAACTTGTTCTATGACTTTTAGTTCCAACTCTTCTTGATGAGAGACTTCTACCTTGACCATGACCTCATTTGGACTTAATTTATTTCTCTCCCTTTTTTGGCATCAGCAAGTAAAAGAAGAGAGACAAGTAATTCCACTGAGGATTGGATTTCATCAAGTTGAGATTGCTGAGAAGCTTGATTTTTCAATATTTCATCAATCTGAGATTGTTGCTTCTCCTGGGTTTTCTCAATGTAAGCAACTATGTCAAAGGTAGGTTGGAAAAAACTTTTCTTTTCAATTTTCTTAGTCATTTCTTGCTTGAGTAATTCTTCCTGAATTTTATGCCCTCGGCATGAGTTGTTGAATGTAGACCTTGAAGATGTCTAGTACTCAATGCAGTAACGCATAGCTGTGTCTTGAAATCATCATTAATTAGCATATCATCAGCTTTTGCCAAGTGCTCAGCAAGAATTTTCTCAGATGGAACAAAAGTGACTGTGTTCCACTCCTTAGTCCACTCCTGTCCTCTAGGAGTTTCACCCCAAGGTACCGGTGCTTCCCTGTAACAAACTTCTTGAGTATCTCACTTTTGTGAACAGTTTGTTGAGGTGCATGTCCTGATGGACCAGCTGTATTAGCATCTTCTTTTATAGCAGCATCACCAGTATCATCAGCATTTGCAGCATCATAACTTACAGAGTCAACATCCTCTGATAAAAGAACAGTATGAGAGGCTATTAAGGCTTCAACATCATCCTCTAAGTGTTGATCTGCTTCCAAGTTCTGATCAACAGCCGTATTCTGATGCTCGCCTATAATCTGATCATCAATGTCTAGATGCAGAGAAGGTGTTGTAGACAATTCTGGAGTTTCATTAGCATCAGTAATTGGTGTTGTTGATGGATTAATTGGAGCTGTTGGAGCTTCTAAATAGAGAACCTCAGGCACAATTAGGTTGTGAATATCAATCTCAGCACTTGTGCCTGGGTCTGCAGTAGATACTGGTTCATTGACAGGAGACACAGGTGGTGTTGATACTTTATCTTGAGCAGTTTCCTGAGTTGGTGACAATGGAGGTGTAGATGCAGTGGCTTCAGCAAATTCTGGCTCTTTTGAGATCGGAGATTCCTGATCTCCTTCCTTAGCTGCTGCTTCCTCATCCTCTGAAACTGACTCAGCCATGTACCTTTGTGCTCTCTGTTTCTTGTATCTCTTTGAAGGTAGAGATTCCTTGGGAGTTTCATCTAAATACATCCTTCGAAGCCTTTTGAGAAGCTTAGATCCCCCAATACCAGTATCCTTCTGAGAAGAGACATTCTCAGCTTCTTTGACACCAGGTTCTGACACAAGAACCTGTTCCTCACTGTCTGACTCATCTCTCAGAACAATCCTCCTTCTCTTCTGTGGTGTCTGAGGTACAGTCTTTATCCTCTTGGGCTTTGAAGATGAAGGCCTCTCAGTATCTGCTGATGATGAAGGTTGAGATATCTGTGAAGTTTTGATATATGTTCTGATAGAGGGTTGAGTTGGCTGAGATGTATATGTGGTATGTTCTGATGGTTATTGTGGTGTCTGCGATTTGTTGGTGGGTTGAACATCAGGATAAACAGATCTGTAGGTTTGAGGATCAGCATTTACCAGGATCTGTTTTACATAATGAGGTATCTATAAGGGTCTAACGACCTTTTTCTTAAGGTCAGCATTTACCAGATCATTAAAAGCCCATTTTGCAAGTTTAAAGGGTGGAAATAAAGAACTGGCTAGTTGAGGGTCATCAGCACAACAAAAAGTATATATAAGCTGACAGAATCTAGCAAAGTATACTACATTCCTATCCTCTGTCATCCTATCCCCTATAAAGCCTAGCACAACACTTGCAAAATCAAAATGAGTTTGGTGAATAATAGCATACTCGATGTGTTGACTCATAATTGGAATGACATCAAAGTTGGAACACTTATTGGCGAATGCCTTAGTGATGCAGTCGAAGAAAAAGCTCCATTCCTTTCTGATATGTGCTCGTTTCAACTGTCCAAGCTTGGCCAAACTCTTCTCATACCCCAAATTGGCCATGAGCTGCTGGAGAACGGGTTCCTCCGGTGTTGAGAAAATGCAGCCTTCTGGTAAGTGAAGAGCTTTATGAACTGCTCCAGGAGTTACCACATGCTCAACATCATTTACTTCAAAAATAATGCTAAGAGTACCAGTAGTACCACCATTATCAAAATGCCCAGTCCGCCAGAACGTCCGAACTTGTTGGCTGGAAATGACTTGAGGCTGGGTCAACGCATACCCAATCTCACTGTGTGCTAGAAGATCTTGCACAAAGTGCAAATCAGATGGAGCTTCAACATGGTTTAAGATTGTAGCATAGTTGTTGGGTACAAACTTGGCTCCATCTATAATCAAATCCTTAGGTGCCATGAGAAAAATTAAGAAATAAGGTTGTCTGTAAGGTGTTTGATAAAATGTCTGTATGAAAAAAAACATCAGGAGATGAGAGAGAATAGAAGTAAAGAAAGAGAGATAAAGTGTGAAAGTAAATAAAAGATTTTACAATCTTCTCTCTCCTTTACTTATACACGGTAGAAAAAGTAACCGTTGGACACCTGTCAGACATGCAGCAGTAAAGGATAATTAATGGGCACGGGAATACAGTAATAATTACTTATCACATGCAGTATTTCAAGGAAAAACTGTTCCACTTACCAAGTAATCCCATTAATTAAGGTAGTTCAGTTTTAATTTAAAATTTAAAACTATTCCCACTTAATAAATTATTTTTAATGCGAGACCAATATTCTGTAAAAATATGACCAATGATAAAATGACCATAAGGAAACCAAGTAGCAAATATTTACACGTCAGAATCAGAACTTGATTTGTATCAGAGTTAAAATGGTCATCAGAATAAGGGTAAATCAGGATTTATAAATGCATCAGAATATCAAACGACTCAGAGAAAAAATCTTGCAAAAAATAAAATTTCATTAATATATTGAGCAAATACATTCCATGAAATTTAAATTACATCAGAAAAATACAAGATTGTCCTAAGCTACAAATCCTAACATCAACAGCTTTTGTCCTAAATTAAGAAGCCTGACAAAGCTGACGGTGAAGAGAAACAGGGAGCAGAAGTTATATGTTCTTCCTACTCTCAACAAAAAGAATAGCGAGACGAATGATTCACTCCTGCTGTCGAAGATGACGGAGATGTAGTTCTCTTCGAACTGTCAACAGATCACGTTTAATAATTTCTGGAAATTGAATCCAGAGATTGTGAGGGATGTTGTCGATAGGATATGGAGTTGGAATTCCATTAAGAAAGACATGTACTGTCTCAGTACCATAATTGTAAAACCAGCCAAACGCAGCCATTTTTGGTGATAAGAATAAGATGAGAGTGTGTATGGGAGAAAATGATAGATGTGCTGGCTGGAATGAAGTGTTGGTTTATATAACCAATGGAATGTCAGAAGACGCAAGGTAACTTTAATGATTATAGGTAGAAATAATTCTATCTCGTCTCCCTAGACTGATGAAAATAAAAACAGTCATTGGAAGTGAAAAATAGGATTTAATGCGCACATGAAACAAGTAAGAATTATTGTGCTTAGACATGTACCACTAACCCTAACTGTATTGACTGTTAATATCTCACCCAAACATATTCTGATTTTAAATAAGACTGTGTCAGATTTTAACCACAAATAAGTCAAGCAAAGAATCAGAGTGTAATATCAGAACTTAACAGTCATCAGAACATGATTTCTTAACTCAAAAAGTGAATGCCTATTTCTGCAATTCGTTACACAAATTCTAATTTCATTTCTTCAGAACTTTCATCAAAACTTTTCCTCAGAATTTATGCAATCTGACACATATACTGTTCATCTAAAATATCATTTATCACCACAGTAATTTTCATCATTCATATGGAGTGTATGTATGTGCAGTAAGCTAAATATCAGATAAGGATTAAAGTCTGATTCACTTCAGTACATCTTAGGAATAAGGCATAACTAAGAACTTTGCTCAATATCTGTCATGATTCTGAAGTCTACTTTAGAATGAGTTCATACATGGTCCATCTCAACTGTTTTGTGCTCATTTTATGCATCTTTTGAAATTCCATTTTACAGTGGCTTCTCAGTGTAAGTGAGTCGCGACTGCTTATCAGAATGTATGTTATTATCAGAGTATTTCTCCAGTAATCATAGAGTGTGAAAAATCACCAAGATAAATATTTATTTTGCTTTCCTGATGCATATTTCTTAATATCAGCAATGCACTTGGATCTTCCCTTCCACATTTTTTTACTCTAGATCTCAAAGGGATACCGAATTTTTATTTCTTTTTCTTTTCCTTTTCTTTTGATAAGTGAGGCTTATCAGCACTTAGTACATTCATCAGATTTACTAACATCAGAACTTAACAGATGAGAAGCATTATTCTAGTTTTTGACTTAGTAATAAGATGGACAAAGTAAACTTAACGAAGCTCAATATCAGAATTTGCTTGTGTCAATAGATTTCCACATAAATAATTACTTCTAACATGGGATTTGTTAGTATATTAAAGACTACTAAGTTAGCATCTAGCATATTTATCCTCATTGGATTGAATAATTGTGGCGCCCTCCAAACCCGGGTCGGAAGTTTGGGGTCCACACCACACAAAATATACATACACCTGTATAAGAAATATTATTTATAATGACCCTGCTTCACAAAACCACGGATCACAACAGGTTAAAGTATGAAAACAAGCCACAACCTTAATTTATTACATCGTACCAAATCCCAACTAATTTAACTTTACAACTGATAATAAAATCATTCTTACAATCTGACTATCTCTCTACCGCATGAAACTTCTGCGAGCTCGATCCAACTCAACTGGAACCTTAGCCCGTACTTTTGGACTGAGGACTTCACTATTATCCATATTCTTTTCAACTGTAAAATATATAAAAGAATCGCAAGGGTGAGCTAACGAGCTCAGCAAGTCTTAATAAGGATAACTGAGGTTAAGCAATAATCAAACGAAATGATTCAGAGGAATCAATTTTCTTTTTAACTAATCATTAGAATTGGATATTCATTTTAAGTTTTAAAACCAAGGTTAGGCTGCTGATCAGTCACGCACTAACCCCGAGCAAAGCACACAGCACTGCTCTAATTACTGGATCCAAGGCACACATTGGCCTAACTTGACCATTGGTATGGTCTGACCACGAATCTGGTCCACATATATAAAAATTATCCAATCCTAAAGCAGTTCAATACGATAAATAATATAATTCGATAACACAAGATCATAATCAATGATGATTAAACATTTGAATAAAATGTAAGGAAACTCATGGATATCACAAGGGTATATCAGGGTATATAAAAGAAACGGCTTTCAATCTGTAAAAGAATCAAGTATTAGACAAATAGTGATTTTTCGAGGTATAGTTCTTTGATTTTATGATGAATGGCTGGAGTATAAAAGATTCTGTATTTTTAAACAATTTTCTTCCAGTGTTTGGTGTTTGGTAGTTATACATTTAGGGAGTAGTATCATACTTGTGTGATTTGGTATCTTGAGGATCAACAAAGGGTGGTTTACAAAGAATAAGGCTTACGGCTCAAGATTAAGAAAAATCAGGGTTCAAGGGTAAATAGTCTAAAGCACTTGCAATTTAAAACAGGAGTTATCTTGCATATTAACAACATGTTATGAAACAGTTCGAAAATATTTGCGATGTATTTTGGAGAAAAGTTCAGAAATACTTGCCTTACAGGGCTTTACAACTATTACTGATCAACTCTGAGCCGACTCTGCCGCTCAGGCTTTAACGTTCAACCACTAGACCACATTAGATTCGACTTCGATACTCATGTTTTTCTGTTGAAACTCTACTGAGCTCGTCGACTGCTTACTAGGTCATCTTTAGTCCAACATCCATTTTCGGTTTCCCGCCTAGAACCTACAGGGGCGAAATACCCTATGTTAGACGCTCAGTTATGCTTGACATATCCTCGCTAACAACCTACCCATACTATAGCATATTCCGACTCGTAATTATTCAGGTTATAGTAACACAACCAACAATTAGGGTTTCACGATCTCGAAAATCGGTTCGGTGTTCGTTTTCGAAAAATACATATACTCTTTATTTTACGAAATCAGGGTTATCGATTTGGAAAAATACTTTATCACATCGTACAATCAAGTTTTGTATAAAACACACACACATATATATAGTCACTCGACATCACGATAATCATCGGATACGTTCCCGTATTTACGTAGTTTAGTTTCCCGGAAATCGGGCAGCGTCCCCTTTGTTTATCAGACTACCCGTCGAAACATCAATCGACGCCATAACCACAAAGTTCACATGGAGCTTGGTAAAGTGGCATTTCAAAGTTGACATCGTTGATAAATGATCATTCTAGTGTTTTCTTAAAACTCAACCTCTCAACATATCTTACATTTTCTAAATCACTTTCGTACTTTTGACTTTCCGTTTAAGAGTGATGGGCGGTGCTCATTTTTAACTTGGTTTCCAAACATTTAAACATTTCTTATCCATCAGATAAGACTTAAAAGTAATCTCATATATTCACGTATTATCACCTTTAAGTATTTAAACTTCAGATTCCACTCTTTTCAATTCGTTTATTAACTCCTCGGTGGTCTTAATTACATCTAATCCTTCATGTCGGCATAAGGCATCCGTTACCATACGGCTTTGCTTAGGTAGTTGTAAATGGATTAATTCAGAATATTTTGTTATCCTTGGTCAAAATTTTCATTCTTGAAGACTCAACGTATAATTGCTTTCCTTCTGATCTTTGAAGAAAAGTCTTTGGGCATTCCATGCAGGAATTCTGATTCTTTGAGTAGCTGAGGATGTTATCAATAAATACAATTTGCTTATCCAAGTACTCCTTATACAACATGTTCCTTAATTCCTTGTAGACAACTGATACACTTGTCATTTCACATAATATCACCGGAGCTTGCAATGCTCATAACTCACTTTAATCGTAATCTCTGGTATGTTCTCAAGTTGGATCTTAAGTTAATCCCCGAAACGTAACATACTTCTTGAATTATGTCTCGTAAGTAATTAATTCTTTATAGGGTCTCACTTCTTCTTATTCGTTGTTTTGTTAAATTCCTAATAATCAGTATATACTCTCATAATTTCATTTCTTTTTCTCCCTTAATATCACTAGTACACTTCATGATTCGCTTCTTGTAAAACCACTCCCTAGGTCTTCCTTATCCACTAGGCCTCCAATACTTCGCCTTAATTCTTTGACATGTCCAACACTTCCTAATCCATCTTGAAATTTCCTTCTTATACCTGGTTATCACTATTTTTCTTTAAATTTCCGTAAATCTTAGCATTTCTTCAATAAATTATATACTTTATATTGTGAATTCCCTGTGGGATCTCATTTCTTAATCCTTCTACTTGTAGTATCCAAGTGCTAGAAGAAAACCTGGGGATATCGTGGTCGTTCTCCTGGGTGCATAAATTTCCTCTTACTAACTGCTAACATCGTGATCCATTATCTTCTCTTGATATCTCTTTATCTTTCCCTTAACAACTTCGACTGAAAGGTCTTACTATCCCTCCATGCTCCTTTTGGATTATGAATTATGACTTCCAATTCCAACTTCTAAAAATTTCATAGATAATTCTTCTGGTACCGTTTCTATGTTCGTTATCTCCTTTTTGCTTATTGCTTGCCTTTACATTTGCTTTTCCTTGTGAGTACATACTTCAAACTCTTATAGTCCGTATAGATCTTACACCTTTCTCCATCCATACCATGTTTCCCAATCTTTCAAAATGAATATTATTACTTCTAGTCCCAAATTATGAGTAGGATACTTCTGCTCATAAGGTTTCAGTTGTCTGGATGCATATACAATAACTTTATTGTGCTGCATCAACACACATCATATTTCTTAATGAGAAGCATCACTATAAATCACCAAACCTCCTTGATACTTTTAAATTGATAAAACAGGTGCTGTAACCATTCCTTCATTTAACTCCGCAAAACTTTCCTTCACCTTCTCTACTTCACAAAAACTTCTTGCTTTTCTTGATTAGCTTTGTCAAAGGTATTGCAACTTTCAAGAAATCTTGCACAAATTTTCAGTATAACCGGTCCATGGTAAAACTTCTTACTTTTGTTGGTGCTTTTGGCCTTTCTTTATTCATAGTAACTTTAATTTCTACTGGATCTCCTTTGGTCTCCTCCTCACTGATTACTTATGCTTTCTATCATCAAAACTTTCACCTTGCAAACTTTACATACAACTTCTTTCTTCTCCGACTCCTCAGTTGTCATTAAATGCTTCGCATGGTTCTCCGTTGACTTTAAGTAACACAAATACAACTCATCCAGATATTCCTTAAAGATTTTGTCCATCAAATTTAAATATTATTAGTATATTGGTTAATTCAAATGACATCACTAGAACTTTATAGCAGCAGTACTTAGTTTTGGAAATTATCCTTGATATGTCCATAGGTTCAATCTACAATTGGTAACGCCCAATCTTAAATCAATTTTAGAAAATACTTTGCTTTTTCTGTTTGATCAAACAAATCAGTAGTTCGAGGTAACATATATTTACTCTTGATAGTAAACTTGTTGAGCTTTCTTTAGTCGTCGCATACTCTCATACTTCCATTTTCTTATTAACAATTAGTACCGGTGCACCTCATAGGATACACTGGGTCTAATCGCTTCTTCTTCTAGCATTTCTTGCATCTGCTTTGCTAACTTCCTCATTTTAACTGGTGCCATCTTGTGTAAGGCCTTGGTCACTGTGTAATATCCCATATTTTCAAATATTTATTATAATTATTTGGAATTATTATGTGATTTTTATGTGAATTTTGGTGAATTATCTGGAATTTGGAATTAATGTTTGGGTGTTTATATGTGATATTATTTGAGTACTTTAATTCTTATGTGCTCAGAATAAAATATAGATAATTGTGATATTTTTCTGGTATTTTTTTTGGACTATTATATGAATTTATAATGATTTATGTATTTATTAATTATTTTCTGATTAATTATAAAACTATTTTATAAAGCCGGGAATCGTCCAACCTCAACCGTTTTTTGCGTTTTTACAACCCGAAACTCTTTCAAAAACTCCTTCCTAACCTAATCTGGTAATTCCAGACATTTTCCGTGTTTTGACTTTTTCAATCCGGATAACGGTTTGCCCCGTACGAGTCCCGGCATAAAAAAAAATTGGATAAGATGATCATTTTATAGATCGATAAGAATCCGAATTCTTGAAAGGTGAGATAAAATTACTTTATTTCTGTATAAAGTATTTTATAGGAAGCCCAGTTTTGATAATTATCCATATCGGGTATTTAATTGTATCGTTATATAGTTACTTCGCGGCTAAGTAATCTATTTTTGGATCCAATGTGTAAATGTGATTCTAAATTATAAAATAAAATATGTGTATGGGTTCAGTTAGCTAAATATTATTTTATTACTAATCATATATGATTATTGGTGTCCGAGGATAATTTGTGTAATTAGTTGTGAAGCCGGGTTGTTTTGTCTTTGTATTTAAAGGTAATTATATTCAAGATTTATTTTCATAAATATGGGGATTATCTGTAAAATCATTTTTATGGCTTCATAACTTTATTAATTATTTTTAGGAGTTTTTAAAAATTGAGAAATCAATATTTTATTGATTATATACCCTTAAATGATTTTCTGAGTGTATTTATTTGTAAAATTCGTATTTAATTCTAGAATTCTTCAAAAATTTTGAAACTCGTATTTATTTAAGTTTGGAATATTCCGAAAATTTTAAAATTATTTTGGTAATTTTTGGGATAAATTTCATCTGTGCGTTGTTTCGTTTATTCGTTAAAAACGGGTATAAATTGTGTTTCAAAAATTATTTTAAAATTTTGAAAATCCTATTTTATTAACTTTTAATTATTTGTGATATGTTATAAAATATTTTATTAATGTTCGAGTTTTAGTTACTCGTGAATTGTTCGTTAAATAGTTACAGTGCGGGTCAGATAAAAATTTTGATGCGGGGTTTATTCGATAAATAAATAATAATAAGGGGGCAGGGATTTGTAATCGGGTTTTAACCCGTTTCTTTCTCCCCATTTTGCAGTCCCTCTCAATTTTCTTGCTCTCACCTCTCTCGATCTCTCCTGTCTGCTCTCTCAATCTCTGTTTCTCATCTCTCCCTCAATCTCTCCTCTTTCCCCGCTTCTTTCTCTCCCTTTCTTGTTTCCGGCCGCCGTCTCCCTATTTCTCCCCTATTTCCGGTAAGCCGCCGACTGAGCTTTAGTTAGTTTGGTGGTTTCAGTTCTGTTTCTGCTTGATTATATATATATATATATACATACATATATGTATGTGTGGGTATGTAAGTTGAGTGGATTGTGCTGCCTGTGTGTATTGTTGTGTTATGTTTCTATTTTCCGGCGACTGCTCGCCGCCGCTCCTGTGCTACGCAATTGTGTGCGTGTTGGTTGTCCTGTCCGTGTGGGCGTGTTGTTGCTGTTTCGACAGTAACTCGAGGCTTGTTCTGTGATTCCCGATTTAATCCAATAATATATTTTCGATGATTGCTTCTGTGATTTTATGAATTGATAATCGAATAAATTATTCGATGTTGCGAGATTTAATTATTGGTTATCGGTGAAATTTACGTAGGATGCCCGATATAACGGGAACCCGTAAATCTTACCGCCGTCGGCGATGAGCCTTGGCGAGCCGACGGTGGACTATGATGATTCGATCTGAGTCCTACGATTAAAACACAAAATACGATTTTAAAATACCAAATACAATTTCAAAATACAAATGACGAATAAAAAATTGTAAAATACGGATTAAAATATAAAAATACGGATGATAACGATTAATAATTGTATTTAATTGGTATTGGTGAAATTGCGAATTGACGTGGTTGACTGAAGTTGGTGATTGGATTTTAGATTGCGATTGATTGTGTTGTGATTGATTTGACGTCGGGATGTTCGACGGGTAGGCCGATAAACAAAGGAGACGCTGCCCGATTTTTGGGAAATTAATTCCAAAAATACGGGAACGTAACCTACGATTATCGGAGACGTCGAATGAGGATATATAATTAAATTTTACGAAACCTAATTACGTGTTGGGACAAGATATTTTTATAAATAAACCGTTCGTCCGTTTAATACGAAACGAACGCGTATAGACTCAGAAAAATATTTCGCTTTCAATAAAAATACTTTCGAGACCCAAATTCTTTTGTTTCGAAAGGTCGTTTGTTTTACGAATCATTCTCAGTCGATTATTGATCAATAAACCATATTTTTGACCCGATTTCCATTCTAAAAGTGCCAAGTCAAATGTTTTGACGAACCGAGGCATATGTGATACGAATTATGTGATATATGAGTTATGTGCTTATGTGCTATGTGAATTATGTGTGTATGTGGATTAAGGGTCCTGTGTTTGTCTATTATATTTATGTGTGGTCTATCGTATGGGTAGACAATAAGCTTTTAACGCGCAATTCGTCAAGTGATTATCGATTAGACAATTAAAAGATTATTTTCTAATTATAGATATGGATCGTTCGAGTGATCAGGACAGGGTATTGGATAAAGAATAAGATGGAATGACATTGGATATCCTTCTAGCAATCGCAGGAGCAGCATATCAGTAAAATGTTGAAAAGCAAGACGGTGATATTTGAGGTAGAATGTCAGAATAGATGCGGTTTTGCGAGTGTGACTAACTTCTAAATCCCAAAGGCAAGTATCCCTATCATCACTTATTGTTCAAGTGATATTTATTTTGAATCTTATCATGCAAGTATTGCTTTCCCTATTCTCATTTCAGAATAGATAAATGTTTTTCATATCGCTGAATTAAATAATTCTGTTTGTGTAAATGCCCATCTGCTATTCTACATTCAGAATAGCTAAGTGTTTTTACTTATCCAATTATCGGATTTATAAATACTTTGGATTTTGAGAAAAGTGATTTGGTTGCGAATATTCCTACCCAAGAATTGGGGGAATAAAATTATTTCGGGTGTCGAATATTATGACCCCTTTTTCAATAAAAGGTTTTAAGATTGGATGGTTACTGGTTGCGTAAGAGGCCGAGGCACCGGTCCAGTGTGAGCTATTATACAGAAGTGTAATACGGATGTGTAATATCTTACAAGGCTTGTTATGCCTTTTCTTGGCGCCCTATAGGTACCGTATGTCTTCGGGATACGGGTAGTACCTATATTTACGGTATGGCTGCGGGATACCGGTGTTGTTTCGTGACTGATCATCAGGAACAACATAGTGCATATTTGGTTCCAATCTAAATAGATATCTAAAATTCTTTATTGTTTTGATAATCATAGAATAAATGTTTTATCATATGTTTCTGTTTTGGAATAATGGTGAAATGCAGTTTTGATTCAGATTCTAATTTATGCTGATACTTACGTTGTTGTTAAAAATCAAATGTGGTATTAGTATAGATGATTGATGTTGACTTCAGTATGGGATGTTGTGAGCATCAAAGTTCGTATTGATATCTAATTTGATATGACAATAAAATGAGTATTAATATCAAGAGTTCGGTTTTAAGTAAAGTTTATGATTCAATCCATAATCATTGTTTCATGTTATTGTGGTTTACGATATTTCCGTAAACACTGTTTTAAGAGTTTTATTCTCGTCAAGTTTTAAAGTATTGCTGAAGCATTTCGCTCACAAATATCAAAATGGTTTTGAATATAATTAAGGAATTAAATCTGGGATTCCTCAACTAAAGTTTTATGATTCAACAATTATGATTTTAAATGTTCTGCTCTAATGCAGATGTTGGTTATATATCAAAACGACCCTATATATGTCATAATGATCTTGCTGAGCATTTCTTCCGCTCATACTTGCCTGTTTTTAAATTTAACCTCCAGTGAGGATTAGCTTGCGCTGTTTAGCTGCGTAATTCGAGGAAGCAAAGAAGAAGCTTTTGGAAGGTGGTTGGTCCAGGGTTTGCGGGCTAGTGTAAGTTCTATTGTATAAAGTTGTTTATATTATATTATATTATAGTTGTGTATTTTATTTGGGCCTAGTATACTTCATTTCGAAGTTATACTAGTGGGTTTAATTGTGAGTTGGAATTTATTGAAAAGAGTGTCAAAAGAAAGTGAAAAATTATTTGTGGAATTTGGAATTCTTGTTTCTAGAACTGTAACTTTAAAAGATCTTGGATTAGTTTGGGGTCATTTATGTTAAATATCTTCCGCTGGCAGTTATTTATTGTTTTAACAGGTTAATTTGGATTGAGGTTTTATAGTGACGACCAAATCTTCTGACCCCGGATTTGGGGGCGTTACAGGTTGGTATCAGAGCTAAGGTTATAGTAAACTAGAAACGAGAGTGTGTAGGAGTGTGTATAGCTATGTGAGGACGTTTGAGCTCATATCGAGTTCCTGTTGGACTATTGGATATAGTACCAACGTGTAAGCTAAGATAAGGCAGATTCGTTTGAGATGATAGTGTTAAGCTGGATGGAACTCCGAGAAGCTCTAAACTTCTATGGTGGAATCTTCCGAGGCTACTACGATTTGACGACGACGAAGATTCTCGATATCCTCAGAACATGAAGAAGTATCTAGAATCGGATGACGAGTCAACAAAAGAGTTCAAATAGTATTAAGACTTTGGCAATACCTTCTCTTTCTATAATTTCTTTTGACCTCTCTCAAAAGAGGTATCTGTTAGAGGATATATTCCCTAACACTCATTTTCAATCATATCTGTGTTTTAAATATGCCAGAGGCTGTCATGAAGCCTATTTTTCAGGTTTTGATAGCTCTGTCAAGTTGTGATAATTAACTTCCACTTTTCTTATTTGGTGGATGGTTTCTTGGTAATGTGACACCACTTGCTCATTTGGTGCCAGAATTTTATTTTCTGGATTTCATTTTTCTCCAAAAATATCAGCTTTGAAATCTTTTCAGTTTTATTCATTTAATTTTGGATTTCTTTGATATTCTTTTATTTTGACTGAGATGAACAACCCTAACTTTAGGGGACACAAGGTATACCTGTCTGTGTGATAAGAGTTGGATGGGACGCCATCATTTGTGTGTATTGTGAATATATGAAGGTTAACAACCTTTAGTAGTGTCTTAATTTGGGCACGCAATACCAAGTTCGTTTGATCATATTGATCTCTCAGTTATTCTTTTATTTCAACAATACTTTTTCTCAAATTCAGATTTTGGTTCCATTATGGTATCAAATTCTTTTCTTTTTGAAATTTCATGATTTTTATCATCTCAAATATTCGAAGGTATGCCAATAAGATTAAGCTGAGTTATCTTTGTCAAGTCAAAGCAGGGTTATGTGATGGGACTACCAAGAGCAGCAGTGGACTGCGATGCGGTTATAATATTAGTGGCGTATAGCGAAGTCAATCCATTTCTTTATTTCTCTCTCTATCTTTCTTTCTTTTCTTCTCTCTATCTTTCTCTCTATTCTTCTTTCTTGCGATCAGTAAAAGCGATTCTATTGAGGAATTGGTCAAAAGATGTGGATGGAACAGTGGTGCATAGCGAAGTTCCTATAAAAGTCTTATTATACAAGGAATACAAGATTTATTCGAGGTTTTGGAAAAATTGAGTTTATTTAGAAATGGAAATTTGGTGATAAGATCCCTAGTGCTCTCTTCTGCTGATTCCGAGAATGGAATCCTTATAAGGGGGGTAGATTGTAATATCCCATATTTTCAGATATTATTATTATAATTATTTAGAATTATTATGTAATTTTTATGTGAATTTTGGTGAATTATCTGGTATTTGGAATTAATGTTTGGGTGTTTATATGTGATATTATTTGAGTACTTTAATTCTTATGTGCTCAGAATAAAATATAGATAATTGTGATATTTTTCTGGTATTTTTTTGGAGTATTATATGAATTTATAATGATTTATGTATTTATTAATTATTTTCTGATTAATTATAAAACTATTTTATAAAGCCGGGAATCGTCCAACTCAACCGTTTTTGCGTTTTTACAACCCGAAACTCTTTCAAAAACTCCTTCCTAACCTAATCTGGTAATTCCAGACAATTTCCGTGTTTTGACTTTTTCAATCCGGATAAAGGTTTGCCCCGTACGAGTCCCGGCATAAAAAAAAATTGGATAAGATGATCATTTTATAGATCGATAAGAATCCGAATTCTTGAAAGGTGAGATAAAATTACTTTATTTATGTATAAAGTATTTTATAGGAAGCCCAGTTTTGATAATTATCCATATCGGGTATTTAATTGTATCGTTATATAGTTACTTCGCGGCTAAGTAATCTATTTTTGGATCCAATGTGTAAATGTGATTCTAAATTATAAAATAAAATATGTGTATGGGTTCAGTTAGCTAAATATTATTTTATTACTAATCATATATGATTATTGGTGTCCGAGGATAATTTGTGTAATTAGTTGTGAAGCCGGGTTGTTTTGTCTTTGTATTTAAAGGTAATTATATTCAAGATTTATTTTCATAAATATGGGGATTATCTGTAAAATCATTTTTATGGCTTCATAACTTTATTAATTATTTTTAGGAGTTTTTAAAAATTGAGAAATCAATATTTTATTGATTATATACCCTTAAATGATTTTCTGAGTGTATTTATTTGTAAAATTCGTATTTAATTCTAGAATTCTTCAAAAATTTTGAAACTCGTATTTATTTAAGTTTGGAATATTCCGAAAATTTTAAAATTATTTTGGTAATTTTTGGGATAAATTTCATCTGTGCGTTGTTTCGTTTATTCATTAAAAACGGGTATAAATGGTGTTTCAAAAATTATTTTAAAATTTTGAAAATCCTATTTTATTAACTTTTAATTATTTGTGATATGTTATAAAATATTTTATTAATGTTCGAGTTTTAGTTACTCGTGAATTGTTCGTTAAATAGTTACAGTGCGGGTCAGATAAAAATTTTGATGCGGGGTTTATTCGATAAATAAATAATAATAAGGGGGCAGGGGTTTGTAATCGGGTTTTAACCCGTTTCTTTCTCCCCATTATGCAGTCTCTCTCAATTTTCTTGCTCTCACCTCTTTCGATCTCTCCTGTCTGCTCTCTCAATCTCTTTCCCCGCTTCTTTCTCTCCCTTTCTTGTTTCCGGCCGCCGTCTCCCTATTTCTCCCCTATTTTCGGTAAGCCGCCGACTGAGCTTCAGTTAGTTTGGTGGTTTCAGTTCTGTTTCTGCTTGATTATATATATATACATACATACATATATGTATGTGTGGGTATGTAAGTTGAGTGGATTATGCTGCCTGTGTGTATTGTTGTGTTATGTTTCTGTTTTCCAGCGACTGCTCGCCGCCGCTCCTGTGCTACGCAATTGTGTGCGTGTTGGTTGTCCAGTCCGTGTGGGCGTGTTGTTGCTGTTTCGACAGTAACTCGAGGCTTGTTATGTGATTCCCGATTTAATCCAATAATATATTTTCGATGATTGCTTCTGTGATTTTATGAATTGATAATCGAATAAATTATTCGATGTTGCGAGATTTAATTATTGGTTATCGGTGAAATTTATGTAGGATGCCCGATATAACGGGAACCCGTAAATCTTACCCCCGTCGGCGATGAGCCTTGGCGAGCCGACGGTGGACTATTGTGACGACCTCAATCTCGGGGTTAGGAAATGAGGACTCACACACCTCTAATCTACTAATTAAATATGCATAAACCCCGATTAACTACTAACAGGATCAACAGGATAAAGTATGAGACAAGATTACAACTACCAATCAACGAATATAACTTACAAACCCAAAATATTATTAAATAATCAATATCGATTCCGGCTGGGAACCGACAGATATGGGCCCATTGTATCTTTAAACACCTCTTTACTAGGCGCGAGCTCACTCATAACCTGTACTACCTGCTCTGGCAACTGGAAGCCCTGAACACGGTAGGGACCACCAGGTACGCTCTTACGAGCAGTGCGCCTAAGCCTGGCCATCTTCTTGCTTAACTGCCATGGTTAGATTAAGACAAAACAATGAGTATAAAACTCAGCAAGTAACTAAATAGCAGTTCTACAATAACAATTCTCAATATGCTTTGAACAAACTAGGGCATTCTGTTTTAGCTAATCTAGGTGGCAGATTTCCGTATATTCATTTTTTTTCTTTGAGATAAGGAAAGGTATCTGAAGAATAACTGGGCTTTCAAGAAACAAGGCTCGAAACAGGATGAAAGCCGACATTCAACACAAATCATTATAGGATCAAAATAGATCTTTCGGTAGAGGAAAGCAACAGTATTTCAAGATATAGAATCATTCATATGATCAACAATTTCAGGAATCAGGGTTCTGAGCTCTAAGCTCCACAATAACATAATCAACTCTTTTCAAAACAGTATAAACCATTTTCATTTCCAAAAATCAATTTACTGAATAAAAGTTTCAGTTCCTTTTCTTAAATAATCATTTAAAACCCTTGATTGGATCACTTATCTTTCCATTTCATTATATACGGGTGATCAGCCCGTATCGACCTCCATTCCGGTCTTTAAGGTACCATTCGGCATAATTTCAGCCTTAAATTGGACTAGTCCCACTAGCCTCTTACCATGACTGAACTAGTCCCACTAGCCTCTTACGTCTCAATCCAATCCATCAGGAATTCATTTGGAAAACCTTGAGTTGGAAAACAATAGGTTTTCTAAAATTCATTTTATCATTACCAAGCCTTTGAAATCATTCGGACTCTTTCAAGTCGAAACTCATTCTTAATTCAGATTTTTAAAGAAACAAAGTTCAGGGAGTGAATCAAAGATACGCAAGGAACAATTCTCAAGAATTCTGTATCAAGGTTAATAAGGTACTAAATTTGAAGGATCAGAAATAACTTAGGGATCATTAGGACGATCAAGAGAAACAGGGTATCATTAAACAGAGTTAACCAAGATAATTAAAGGTTCAATATGATCATGGCATTATAGGAAACTTGAACAGAAAGGCAGATTATCAACGGGTGAGATCAATAGGATTATCAATAACAGGTTATCAAGAATAAAGGGTACTTCAAATCAATATCAGGGTTTCATAAAGCAAGGGTTTCATACTTTAACAGTTCAATACTCTACATGGTATGAACAACATTTCCTTTATAATCATTTACACAAGTAATCAGAGTTACTTGCCTGAAATTGCTTTCCTGAGGGTTGAACTACTGCCACCTAATATACTTTTCCCTTTCCTAGCCCGAATGCCCTCACGCTCCGAATCTACAATAAAACCAGAAATCTTAATTAGATTTCCAACTCTCGTTCCCGGAACGATCACTCTATACGATAACTCGATTATATTTTTGACTCGAACTATACGAGTATAGCTTATACAAATAAGCACACAGCACATAGCACATAGCACATAGCACAATTCTTTCTCGTAGTTTTTATATCCTTATATACCTAGCAATCAAAGCGTACTCGCTTGACCTAGGCTATTTCTCAAATCACACTAACACTACTCTTTTACGAGTACTAGACACATTTTCAACCAAACATTTACGTGCATACTATCACTTTTATCAATTGACTTAATTCCCTTTTCTTTTATTCCTTAATTCGAATCAAAACATCAAGCAAAATCAAAGATTTTCACCTATAACACTCAATCATTCTTTCAATTACCAAAATCAAGTTTTGACCTTTATTTCTTATGGCCTATTCGGCCTTATTGCAAATACCCACCATAAAATCAATCAAATACTCACTTTAATTCACATAAACACGTATCTCAATTAACAACCTTTAAAGAACCACTCTCCTTTCTTTTAATCATAGAAATCCGAACCATAATTATACATATACAATCAAATTTCTCAAAATTACACCATACAACTTTAGTTCTAACATGATTCCACATTTAAACTAGCACCATTTTCTTGATCAACAACCATTCGAACCAAAACATACATACATGCTCACATGCAATTCAATGTTAACTTATCACAATATCAAACACTTTATCTTTATCACGTAAGCCAACTAAGTTCCTTAACACAATTGATTTTTATCTAAATTACAACATACATCCATTCATTCATCAAATTAATCTATTTTAACTCAATTTCATTCGGCAATAACTCAAATTCACATCCCAAGGACAAATCATTGACATGCACATCTTGATCCTTTTTAAAACTAACATGCAATCACTTTTAGTCCATTTATACTTAGTGTTTACCAAGATTATCCAACAAAAATCAATTTCCTTTCTTATTAACACAAAAATTCGAACCTAAACTTAGCATGCAACAATATTTTCATTCCTTTTTAATCTAATAACAATCCCTCATCATTTTAAACAAGTTAATTCAAATCAAACAACCTTAAAGATTAAAACCATTCGGCCTTTTTCAAAAACAATCATGCAACTTGATATTCTTAATTCTTGAATCACAAATCCACCTATATTTCAACATCAAATCAATGACTCATGCATTTCAATATAATCAACTTGATTTCCTTAAAATAGTAAGGGCCATTCGGCCTTTTAATCAAAACACCATATGCAAACATAAATAAGTGATCTTAAGGTTCTAGAGCTCAGTTTTTAACATCATAGCTCACCACCGGTTCACCGGAGTTCATCACCGGTGGCGGTGGTTTCACGGTGGTGCCCTCATTCGAGGGTGTCCAACCAAGAAACCCCCGATTTCTCAAAAGAAATGCATCAATACCACATGCAAACTGATTTCAGCACAATAATCATAGGATACGGACTAATCAAGCAAGCCCTCGGTTCTTAGCTCAAAACCGAACCCAAAAACACACACACACTTCGGCATGCAAGCACCAATACACACATGCACACACTTCTACCTACACATAGGTGTTTGTCAAGAAGAATTAGGGATGATTGATAAGTTTGATCAAGGAAAAAGGAGGTATACCGAGAGAAATTGAAGAGAGAGCCGAGAGAGAGTTGTTCGAGTGAGAGAGAGAGAGTGAAAGAAAAAGAGGAGAGAAAAGAGTGAGTGCACGGAAAAGAAAGAAGAAAATGGGGAGGAAGGAGTAATTTATACTCCACCAACATAAGGGCAAAATGGTAATCTAATAACTCCCTTTTTAATTTGCATTTTGTTTCTCTTTTTACTCAAATGTAACAAAATTCAAAATAAAAATATTTCTCTCTCGAAAAGTCGAGAATTATTGAAAATGACAATTTTAACACGTAGGTCTCGAAATTAGCTTTTCATCCATTACTCATAATAAGAATTTGAGCGAGCGGTTGATTTTATATGAATTTCGCAAACTCGCTTTAATAAATACCTTTTCCACATAAAATCAATTTAAAAATGCAAAGACCCACAATTAAATTCACATATCATTTTTAAAAAGTCTCTAAGACCTCTACGAAGATAACAGAATGAATCCCATATTTTTATCCATCTCAGATGATTTTATAAAAATGCACGAAGGTTAAATAAACCCTTATGTAAATCACATAATTCCTTTAAAATTCACAGAAATTAACACAGAACATATAATCATGCACACAGTCAAGCAATCATACACATATAGTCACATAACGACTCGGGTCAGATCATAGAATCTATCCCTCTTTAATCTTTATTCTCTTTTTACGCGTACCGGGTCACGTTCAGCCTGACGGCCCGACGCTCAGCGTTTCGAATACGCTTCTCATTACCTTTGCCAATCAACACGTCTCTTAAGACAAAATACTTTATTCATTTACTTCACATATAATTCACATTTTATATTATTTAATTTTCATACTAGGACGGGTTCCGTTCTACCTGACGGCCCGAAACCACAGCTTGACTTTTAAGCTGACTCTTTAAATTGGAACGTTTTTATCCACGCTCCTTAACTCTAGTATACAGATAAGACAAATAATCACCACTTAATCACATAATCTCATCACATAACACATACTTTACTTTCTTAATTACGACGCAAAATTCTCGGTCGTTTCAATCTACCCTCCTTAAAAGGATTCTGTCCCCAAAATCTAATCTAAGCAAATAGATGGGGATACTTTTCTTTCATTTCGCTTTCTAATTCCCAGGTCGATTCCTCGACTAGTGGATTTCTCCACAACACTCTAACTAGAGGTACAACTTTATTTCTAAGCGTCCTTTCTTTTCGATCCAAAATTCGCACTGGTTGTTCCACATAGGACAAATCTGGTTGGATTTCTACTGGTTCCAACTCGATCACATGGCTCGCATCAGCATTATACTTCTTCAGGAGAGATACATGAAATACATTGTGCAGATGTTGCATTTGCGGCGGTAGCGCTAATTCATACGCCACTTTCCCAACTTGTCGCAATACTTCAAATGGTCCAATGTACCTTGGACTTAGCTTTCCTTTCTTTCCAAATCGAGTTAAACCTTTCCAAGGAGATATCTTCAACAAGACCTTGTCTCCAGTTTTGAATTGCACATCTTTCCGCTCTTGATTCGCGTACTTTGCCTGTCGGTCTTGAGCTGCAATTAGTCTCTTTCGTATCATTTCAACTTTTTCCTTCGTTTGCTGCACTAGCTCGGGGCCAATTAACTTGCGCTCACCAACTTCGTCCCAATAAGTAGGGGATCTACACTTTCTTCCATACAACGCTTCATAAGGTGGCATGCCAATACTTGCATGATAACTGTTGTTGTAGGAAAACTCAACTAGGGGCAAATGATCATCCCAATTTCCTTTGAAATCTATTGCGCAGGTTCATAACATATCCTCAATTGTCTGAATTGTCCTTTCACTTTGTCCGTCTATCTGCGGATGATATGCCGTACTCATTTTCAATTTCGTTCCCAAATGATCGTGGAATTGTCGCCAAAATCTCGAATTAAACCTTGGATCTCTATCAGACACGATAGATACAGGAACTCCGTGACGCATCACGATTTCATCCAGATACATTTTGACCAGCTTCTCTAATGAAAACCTTTCGTTTATCGGCAAGAAATATGCTGACTTTGTCAGTCGATCAATTACCACCCAAATCGCATCATGATTAGACTTGGTTTTAGGTAATCCTACCACAAAATCCATTGCGATATGTTCCCATTTCCATTCAGGTATGTCCAGTGGCTGAAGCAATCCACTTGGCCTTTGATGTTCCGCTGTAACTCTTTGGCACGTGTAACATTTGCTTATCCATTCTGCAATTTCCTTTTTTCATGTTTGGCCACCAAAAATTTCCTTTCAAATCCTGGTACATCTTCGTACTTCCAGGGTGAATTGAAAATCTCGAGTTATGCGCTTCTTGCAAAATCTCGTGCTTTAGTTCCACAACATCAGGTATCCAAATACGTGAGTTAACACGGTATATCCCTTTTCCATCCTTTTGAGCTTTAATTTCTTCTCCCGTCAACTTATTCCTTTCGCGATTCATCACTTGCTCTTGACAACATCTAATCTTTTCCAAAATTTCAGGTTGAAACAACATTGCATAAATGGCTTCACCTCCACATTCTGGAGTCTGCACCACTATTTCCATCTTTTCAAAGTCCTTGATTAATTCTTCTGATGACGTTAACATATTCAACTTTTCCTTTCAACTTAAAGCATCGGCTACCACATTTGCCTTTCCAGGATGATAGTTTATCGCGCAATCATAATCTTTGATCAATTCCAACCACCTTCTTTGTCACATATTCAGTTCTTTCTGAGTAAAGATATACTTTAAGCTCTTATGGTCCATATAAATCTCGCACTTTTCCCCGTACAAATAATGCCTCCAAATCTTAAGGGCAAACACTATTGCTGCCAATTCCAAATCGTGCGTTGGATACTTTTGCTCGTGCGGTTTGAGTTGCCTTGACGCGTATGCTATCACCTTCCCGTGTTGCATTAACACGCATCCAAGTCCTTTATAGGAAGCATCACTGAATATCACAAATTCACCTTTATCATCTGGTAATACCAACACAGGGGCGGTTACCAATCTCTTCTTTAACTCTTGGAAACTTTCCTCGCACTTTTCTGTCCAAACAAACTTCTCATTCTTCCTCGTCAATTTTGTCAATGGAACTGCGATCTTTGAGAAATCTTGCACAAATCTTCTATAGTATCCGGCTAATCCCAGAAAACTTCTGACTTCCGTCGGAGTCTTGGGTCTTTTCCAATTCATTACAGCTTCTATCTTAGCTGGGTCCACTTTAATTCCTTCTTTATTAACTACATGACCAAGAAATTGCACTTCTTTTAGCCAAAATTCACACTTTGAAAACTTTGCATACAACTTCTCTTTTCGCAGAATTTCCAAGGAAATCCTCAATTGCTCCTTATGATCTTCCTCCGTTTTGGAATAAATAAGTATATCGTCAATAAACACAATCACGAACTTGCCAAATACTGCTTGAACACTCTGTTCATAAGATCCATAAATGCAGCTGGCGCATTCGTCAAGCCAAATGCCATCACCAAAAACTCATAATGTCCGTATCTTGTTCGGAACGCTGTCTTGGGTATATCTTCCGCTTTGATCTTTAGTTGATGATACCCAGATCTTAAATCAATCTTTGAGAAACACGAAGCTCCTTTCAATTGGTTAAACAAGTCATCGATCCGCGGTAGAGGGTACTTATTCTTGATCGTCAACTTATTCAGTTCACGGTAATCGATACATAATCACATACTTCCATCCTTCTTCTTTACAAACAACACCGGTGCGCCCCACAGGGATACACTCGGTCGGATTACTCCTTTGTCTAACAATTCTTGCAACTGGGCTGCCAATTCCTTCATTTCAACCGGCGCCATGCGATAGGGAGCTTTCGACACTGTTTCCGTACCAGGAGCCAATTCAATCGTAAACTCGATCTCTCTGTCTGGAGGTAGTCCAGGCAATTCATCAGGAAACACGTCCGGAAAATCTCTTACTACCGGAATATCGTCGATCCTTACAGATTCTTTCTCCACATCCACGACATGAGCCAAATAAACTTCGCATCCTTGACGCATTAATCTTCTCGCCTCAATAACCGTTAGAAATTTCTTCTCTTTCCTCTTTCTTTTAAATATCACTTCCTCACCATCCTTGGTTTTTAACTTCACTTTCTTACTTTTACACTCTATTTGCGCCTCATGATTTGACAACCAATCCATTCCTAGAATATCCTCAAATTCTCCTAACTTAAAAGGAATTAAGTCAGCAGAAAAGTGCCGACCTTCTATAGACACATCACAATCGGGACAAATCTTATTAACAACAACTTTCTCTTGATTTGCTACCTCTATAATCAAATTAGGCTCTAGAGGGTACGCAACACAATTTAACTTATCAAGAATGCTTTCAGAAATAAAAGATCTGGTTGCTCCAGAATCCATCAAAACTTTTACTTCTACTGAGTTTATAACAAGCATACCTGCTACCACGTCCACATCTTGCACCGCATCTTTCATTGACATGTTAAAGGTCCTAGCTCTGGGTTGAGCTGATGGTGCTGGGAGAGACAGCGGTCCAGCAATTCTGAGAACATTAGCCTTCTACACAGGCTCCTTGCAATTTCTAGCCATATGGCCTACCTTGCCACACTTGAAACAAGCCAAATCAGGCTTCCTTATTTCATTTGAACATTCTGAAGAATAATGCCCCTTCTGGTTGCACTTAAAACATGTTATATCCAGCTTATTACACCTCCCCGGGTGTCTCTTTCCACAGTTCCTGCATTCTTGCATCTGGGGCCTGCTATCCTTTCCCGGTTGTCCAGCTTTCTGGAAACGGTTCTTCTGAGCTCCATTCCCGGATCTAAACTTCTGAAACTTTTTGTTCTGACCTCCACCATTCTTTCCAAACTTTTCTCTGAACTTGAAACTTCCTTGCTCTTGCTCAGAGCTTTCAAACTTCCTCTTTCTTCCTTCATTTTCTCTTCGAGCAGCTTCCCGCTCACCTTCCACTATCATTGCCTTCTGAACCAAAGCAGCATAGTTCTTGATCTCCAACATCGCTATTTGACTCCTAATCCACGGCTTAAGTCCCTGCTGGAACCTCTTAGCCTTTTTTGCTTCAGTATTCACGTATTCTGGCATGAACCTTGCCAACTCCAAAAACTTCACCTCATATTCTGCTACCGACATTTCCTCCTGTCTAAGATCCAAAAATTTCATCTCCAACTGATCTTGCATATAACTTGGCAAATATTTTTCCAAAAACATTTCAGTAAACTGCTCCCAAGATAAGTCTTTGCCTTCCAACAACGCCTTAGAAGACTCCCACCAGAAACTTGCTTCATCCCTCAAGTAATAACTTACGTACTGAGCTTTCTTATCGTCCATAACTTCGGCTAGCTCAAAGGCTTTTTCCATCTCTCTCAACCACGACTGTTCTTTAATCGGATCTGGCAAACCTAAGAACTCTGGAGGGTGAACAGATTGAAAGTGCTTGAAATTTCCAACTTTTGGGGCCACAGGTTGTTGCAAAATCTGAGCAAGTCTGCTCATCAAAGTGGTTTCTGGGTTTATTTCTGGGTCTTGGGTGGGAATTTCTTCTTCTTGGTGATCTGGTGAGTTGGCCATTTCTTACAAACCTGATTGAGCAATTACTTAGCAATACGATAGCATGGCATATATAACAACAATTTTTATGAAATCTCTTTTGTGGGTTTTAAGTTTTACCCAATTTGCACATGCAATCCTATTACTACATAATTCTCATATCAGTGTTGTTTTATCATGGCACGGAATAGGGTTTTACGATCTTTAGACATGGTTGTACGAAAACATGGTTGTATTTAAAACATGGCATTGAGAACAGTTTATAAGATAAACAAGGTGCACGAAGGAAAGCAAGATAATAGATTTATTTAAATCAAGGGTTATATAGGAAATATTCTGGATTTTAAGGTTCTGAAACAAGGTACAATAAATAGCAGGGTTAAACAGAGGAAAAACTGGAAAACATCCCCCTATCTACCCCTAACTTCCAACTACTACTATTACTATACTGGTCTGAAATACAACAAGATAAATGAAAAAGGGATCCTGGCATCTGACCAAGTATCCCAAAGCCTACCGGCGCTGAAAATAACAACAATCTACGGGCTCAACCAACAGTCCCATCTAATCATCTAGGATCTCTCTCAACACAACCAACATCCAGCGAATGATCTTATGCAGCCTCCGGGCCTCAGCATCAGCATCACTAGTGGATGGCTCCTCATCCAATCTCCTCCTGGCAACCTGCTCCACCATCTTCACTCGAACTCGCCACTCATCATCCATAACAGAAGCACTCTGCCTATCTCCCTGGCTAGTCTATCCACCAAAGCTCCTAATTCAGGAATGCGGGAGTACACAAAGTCTCGGTCCTGGGCTAACTTGCCACCAATACTGACAGGAACAGTCTTAGGCATCTCCGACTCTGGCTCAGGGGCAGGGGTCTCTAAATCAAGCCTCAAGGGTGAAATCTGCATGGGGATCTCACTACTCTCAGAAGGGTCCTCCTCTGGGTCTGAACTAACATATACAGGCTCCTCTGGAGAGGGTGGAATAGGGTCCACAGGGGTACCAGTCAAGCTAATCTCTGAGTCTGAGTCACTACCACTACTAGGATCCTGAGAGAAAACATAAAACAACAACCAGGAAACAATGTTAGGGTCAAATAAAGCTTCCAGCTAACTCACACCCTAACTCTAGTTTCTGCTTTACCAATCAGACACTTTCCTTAGACTATACCTAATAGTCTAACTCAACTCTACATGAGTCGAACTCTCTCGCGATATAGATATATTCCCAAAATACCCCCCCCCCCTTTTTTTTTAAAACCTAACTTGTCTCAGGGACTAGATCCTATAGCTCTGATACCAACTTGTGACGACCTCAATCTCGGGGTTAGGAAATGAGGACTCACACACCTCTAATCTACTAATTAAATATGTATAAACCCCGATTAACTACTAACAGGATCAACAGGATAAAGTATGAGACAAGATTACAACTACCAATCAACGAATATAACTTACAAACCCAAAATATTATTAAATAATCAATATCGATTCCGGCTGGGAACCGACAGATATGGGCCCATTGTATCTTTAAAATAGATCTTTCGGTAGAGGAAAGCAACAATATTTCAAGATATAGAATCATTCATATGATCAACAATTTCAGGAATCAGGGTTCTGAGCTCTAAGCTCCACAATAACATAATCAACTCTTTTCAAAACAGTATAAACCATTTTCATTTCCAAAAATCAATTTACTGAATAAAAGTTTCAGTTCCTTTTCTTAAATAATTATTTAGAACCCTTGATTGGATCACTTATCTTTCCATTTCATTATATACGGGTGATCAGCCCGTATCGACCTCCATTCCGGTCTTTAAGGTACCATTCAGCATAATTTCAGCCTTAAATTGGACTAGTCCCACTAGCCTCTTACCATGACTGGACTAGTCCCACTAGCCTCTTACGTCTCAATCCAATCCATCAGGAATTCATTTGGAAAACCTTGAGTTGGAAAACAATAGGTTTTCTAAAATTCATTTTATCATTACCAAGCCTTTGAAATCATTCGGACTCTTTCAAGTCGAAACTCATTCTTAATTTAGATTTTTAAAGAAACAAAGTTCAGGGAGTGAATCAAAGATACGCAAGGAACAATTCTCAAGAATTCTGTATCAAGGTTAATAAGGTACTAAATTTGAAGGATCAGAAATAACTTAGGGATCATTAGGGCGATCAAGAGAAACAGGGTATCATTAAACAGAGTTAACCAAGATAATTAAAGGTTCAATATGATCATGACATTATAGGAAACTTGAACAGAAAGGCAGATTATCAACGGGTGAGATCAATAGGATTATCAATAACAGGTTATCAAGAACAAAGGATACTTCAAATCAATATCAGGGTTTCATAAAGCAAGGGTTTCATACTTTAACAGTTCAATACTCTACATGGTATGAACAACATTTCCTTTATAATCATTTACACAAGTAATCAGAGTTACTTGCCTGAAATTGCTTTCCTGAGGGTTGAACTACTGCCACCTAATATACTTTTCCCTTTCCTAGCCCGAATGCCCTCACGCTCCGAATCTACAATAAAACCAGAAATCTTAATTAGATTTCCAACTCTCGTTCCTGGAACGATCACTCTATACGAGAACTCGATTATATTTTTGACTCGAACTATACGAGTATAGCTTATACAAATAAGCACACAGCACATAGCACATAGCACAATTCTTTCTCGTAGTTTTTATATCCTTATATACCTAGCAATCAAAGCGTACTCGCTTGACCTAGGCTATTTCTCAAATCACACTAACACTACTCTTTTACGAGTACTAGACACATTTTCATCCAAACATTTACATGCATACTATCACTTTTATCAATCGACTTAATTCCCTTTTCTTTTATTCCTTAATTCGAATCAAAACATCAAGCAAAATCAAAGATTTTCACCTATAACACTCAATCATTCTTTCAATTACCAAAATCAAGTTTTGACCTTTATTTCTTATGGCCTATTCGGCCTTATTGCAAATACCCACCATAAAATCAATCAAATACTCACTTTAATTCACATAAACACGTATCTCAATTAACAACCTTTAAAGAACCACTCTCCTTTCTTTTAATCATAGAAATCCGAACCATAATTATACATATACAATCAAATTTCTCAAAATTACACCATACAACTTTAGTTCTAACATGATTCCACATTTAAACTAGCACCATTTTCTTGATCAACAACCATTCGAACCAAAACATATATACATGCTCACATGCAATTCAATGTTAACTTAGCACAATATCAAACACTTTATCTTTATCATGTAAGCCAACTAAGTTCCTTAACACAATTGATTTTTATCTAAATTACAACATACATCCATTCATTCATCAAATTAATCTATTTTAACTCAATTTCATTCGGCAATAACTCAAATTCACATCCCAAGGACAAATCATTGACATGCACATCTTGATCCTTTTTAAAACTAACATGCAATCACTTTTAGTCCATTTATACTTAGTGTTTAGCAAGACTATCAAACAAAAATCAATTTCCTTTCTTATTAACACAAAAATTCGAACCTAAACTTAGCATGCAACAATATTTTCATTCCTTTTTAATCTAATAACAATCCCTCATCATTTTAAACAAGTTAATTCAAATCAAACAACCTTAAAGATTAAAACCATTCGGCCTTTTTCAAAAACAATCATGCAACTTGATATTCTTAATTCTTGAATCACAAATCCACCTATATTTCAACATCAAATCAATGACTCATACATTTCAATATAATCAACTTGATTTCCTTAAAATAGTAAGGGCCATTCGGCCTTTTAATCAAAACACCACATGCAAATATAAATAAGTGATCTTAAGGTTCTAGAGCTCAGTTTTTAACATCATAGCTCACCACCGGTTCACCGGAGTTCATCACCGGTGGCGGTGGCTTCACGGTGGTACCCTCATTCGAGGGTGTCCAACCACGAAACCCCCGATTTCTCAAAAGAAATGCATCAACACCACATGCAAACTGATTTCAGCACAATAATCATAGGATACGAACTAATCAAGCAAGCCCTCGGTTCTTGGCTCAAAACCGAACCCAAAAACACACACACACTTCGGCATGCAAGCACCAATACACACATGCACACACTTCTACCTACACATAGGTGTTTATCAAGAAGAATTAGGGATGATTGATAAGTTTGATCAAGGAAAAAGGAGGTATACCGAGAGAAATTGAAAAGAGAGCCGAGAGAGAGTTGTTCGAGTGAGAGAGAGAGAGAGTGAAAGAAAAAGAGGAGAGAAAAGAGTGAGTGCACGGAAAAGAAAGAAGAAAATGGGGAGGAAGGAGTAATTTATACTCCACCAACACAAGGGCAAAATGGTAATTTAATAACTCCCTTTTTAATTTGCATTTTGTTTCTCTTTTTACTCAAATGTAACAAAATTCAAAATTAAAATATTTCTCTCTCGGAAAGTCGAGAATTATTGAAAATGACAATTTTAACACGTAGGTCTCGAAATTAGCTTTTCATCCATTACTCATAATAAGAATTTGAGCGAGCGGTTGATTTTATATGAATTTCGCAAACTCGCTTTAATAAATACCTTTTCCACATAAAATCAATTTAAAAATGCAAAGACCCACAATTAAATTCACTTATCATTTTTAAAAAGTCTCTAAGACCTCTACGAAGATAACAGAACGAATCCCATGTTTTTATCCATCTCAGATGATTTTATAAAAATGCACGAAGGTTAAATAAACCCTTATGTAAATCACATAATTCCTTTAAAATTCACAGAAATTAACACAGAACATATAATCATCCACACAGTCAAGCAATCACACACATATAGTCACATAACGACTCAGGTCTGATCATAGAATCTATCCCTCTTTAATCTTTATTCTCTTTTTACGCATACCGGGTCACGTTCAGCCTGACGGCCCGACGCTCAGCGTTTCGAATACGCTTCTCATTACCTTTGCCAATCAACACGTCTCTTAAGACGAAATACTTCATTCATTTACTTCACATATAATTCACATTTTATATTATTTAATTTTCATACTAGGACGGGGTCCGTTCTACCTGACGGCCCGAAACCACAGCTTGACTTTTAAGCTGACTCTTTAAATTGGAACATTTTTATCCACGCTCCTTAACTCTAGTATACAGATAAGACAAATAATCACCACTTAATCACATAATCTCATCACATAACACATACTTTACTTTCTTAATTACGACGCAAAATTCTCGGTCGTTACATCTATGATGATTCGATCTGAGTCCGACGATTAAAACACAAAATACGATTTTAAAATACCAAATACGATTTCAAAATACAAATGACTAATAAAAAATTGTAAAATACGGATTAAAACATAAAAATACTGTTAGGTCCCAATATGTTTGTAGAAGGGAGGTTGAATACAAACAATACCAAATAATCGAATGAAATGCGGAATAAAAATATGAAACAAAATTCAAGTTAAATAAGAATATTATTAAACTTGAAAGGTGTTACAACAACTGTATCGATTACAAGGAATTAATCTCAAATTAATTATCACAAATTTAGAATAAATTCGACATGAACTTTTTCTATTTTTGCAATAATTAGAATCAAATGCTAAACGCGATTTGAGATTAAGTTCTAGGGATTTTGATCCGCTAGATTGTGACACGAAAACAAGAGAATGATTTCTAGTTGATTGGATTTAACTTTGCAAACTAGAAATTTGATCTTGAATTTAGCAGAGAAGATATAATGTTTAAGAGGCGGCTGCTTTTTTTCTTGAGTTGTGTTCTTGGATGATTAATTGACTTCTGCTGCTTCTCTTCTTTTTAAACTAATCAACAGACTTGAATGAACTGGAGTAACAATCGGTGAGACAATCCAATTGTACTAGCAAGACAATCTGTTGAACTGGAGAGACTTTCGGTATGACTATTGTTTGTACTAGCAAGACAATATGATTGAACTAGCAAGACAATCTGATTGAACTAGCAAGATAATCTGATTGAACTAGCAAGACAATACTCTTCCAGTGTTACTTTCGGCAAGACAATTATTTGTACTAGCATGACTTTCGATATGACTATTGATTGTCATACCGATTGTCATATTAGTACAATCAGATTTCTCTTGCTGAATTTAAATAAATTTTAATCCAATTTAAATTCTGAAAATCCTTAATATTAATTCTGAATTAATTAATCAATTAATTTAATTAATCAATAAATTAATCTTTGCAGATATAATTTATTTTCTTAATTAAATTCTATGACTTAATTAATTAATAGAGAATTAATACTAACCTTGAGCAGCAACCATTCTTCTGAATATCTTCTGAAAATCACTGAAAATTATGAATCAATTCCACCACTTCAATGTTGACACTCGATGTACTGTCTGGTTCATGACTGACTAACTTTCGTGACGTTTCTTCATATCTTGACTTTGACAACTTGATTTTCTTCAGATTAAATCCTTGCAATTCTCTGATACCCTGACGAGATCTCTGTCACTTGATTAAATCCACAATCTTGATTTGTATCACTGAGGCTTGATCAATTTCTTGAGCTTCTTCCAGTGAATTAATTCCTCAAGTTTGTAGATGAACCTTGTTTCTGAATCCTTTGACAGATATTACTTTGCGAGATCTCTTTGACGGTAGATCCACTATTTACTTATTACATTCTTATTTGAGTTGAGTTGAATCCTCGAATATATAAATAGGCTATGACATATGCCTTACAATCTCCCCCTATTTGTTTGTTAGACAATAACACACAAATACCTAGAGGATAACTCAACTAACAAATAAGAAAAAGATATAAACAGAAATGCAAAGTAAATAGCAGAAAAGTTCTGGACTAGATTTAACATTTTCCAGATTCCAAGTAGATGTTCCTCTAGACTGAACATATCTTCAAGTAGTTCCATCTTCTTTTGTACAACCACATTTCCTGTTGAGAAGCACATATCTCTCTTGCTTCTCCCCCTATGAGAATCAACTGATTAAAGAAGATCACATTCGTTTACCACCTCTCCCGTACAATAGGATCCGCAGATAAAAACCAATGGTACTCCCCTTTTGAAAATAGCTTCTTCCCTTACTAGAAAGTCACCTTGTGTTTACCACCTCTCCCGTACAATAGGATCCGTAGTTACAAACAACAATGGTGTTGTGTAGTGTACATGTTTGATCTTTTTCTTCCTCCCTGCTATTTCTCCCCCTTAGTTGAGGAATCCTCCAAACTATTACTTAAGCTTTTATCTCCCCCTTAAAGAAGGAATGTATGTCGTTGTCTGAAGGAGTTCTCATATTTCACTTGGTTGGAAAAGAAATAACAAGTAGTTTCTCTTTCTTCCTCACTGTGAGTGTGTGATTCTGTTTAGTGTACCTCACATGTGTTTCACTCTTCTCTCCACTCGTGTTTACACTCATTCTCACAAGTGTATCACTCCTCTCATAGCTCCAACATTCAGCTGTACCTGCAAGGAAAATCACCTTAGCCATCCTTCAGGATGTCACATGTGGTGCAATGGGAGTTCGCAAATCCCCATCCTTGTTAAACTCGTCAGATGAATCTGAGTCATAATCTACAAGTTGCTAGTTTCCCTTTTAGGGTTCCAGATTTGAATTCTGGGAAGGTAAACAATGATCCAACGAATTTAGCATAAAGATCAAAGTTCCCTTCTAATGTCTGTGAAGACATTTCCTTGTGACTCATCAGGTAAAATCTGAATCATTGTCAACAAGTTGCCGATCTGCACCTATGTCAGATCCACTATCCGCAGATGCATCCAGGGGATTTAAGCCTGGGGAGGTAGACACTGACCACTGACATATGGCTTTTGGATCAGTATCCTCTCCTAACACCTGTAAAGGCAATTGGTCCATTAACGAACCTTAAACAATCGAATCTGGCCTTAAAATGGTTGAAACTCTTGTTTCCGTTAACTCATCCTTTGTGTGTGTAACCTTTCCTTGTGCATCAAGAATTATTTATATTTGAAGTGGTGACACTACATCGGATGCCTTGGCCGACAGGCAAAATTCAATAGACACACCCTGTTGAGAGAATGAATCTAGTAACTGTTTTTGTGCCTTTTCAGCCATTACATCTTTTTGAGAAGATGTATGGGGGCTAGCAGTTGTCTCGGTTTAAATACTACTCATCTATGTAGGAGACATAGCTACTGGGTTGACTTCAGAACCTTCCTTATGTGGTGCACTAAGGCATTATCTCCCTCACGCTCATTCATACTACATTTAGTGGTAAGAGAGTGTTGGTTGGTTCTGTTTCTGTGTTTGTCTTTACAGTCTGGGATAGATGTTATGGGTTTTCAACCTCATGACTGTCAATGAAAGAGAGTCATTAGAGACTGAACCTGTATCACAGAACATATGGCAAATAGAGAGATAAAATGTACTTAAGATCTATAATGAATGAAAATTATACATTTAATCTTTTGAGAGAGATGATGTACAATAGTGATTTCAAAGGATTTTACATGAAATAAGAAATCACTAATGTAGAAAGAAGTTTGATTTTCTCCTAAAACTCACTGCACATATAAAATAATATGTTTGTGCCTAGTGATTAGAGAGTTATTAATATGACGATTGCTTGAGCACTACACTAGTTCATACCAACCTGAAGTGAGATTGTGAAGAAGAGATTGCATAGTCCAATAGATCTGCAACTGCAAAGTCCATGAACTGAGGTGCATTGACTTCCTCTTTTGACTCACCAACCAGGATTACACTTGTACACATCTTACTAGAGTCCAATTCCAAGTGTAATGCGCATCAGGTGCCTGATATGTCGTAATATTCTCAAGTCTCGTCACTGGTGCTATATGTTAGATACTGCTTCCTGATAATAACCTAGCACAATATACAAAATTTCACTGATAACATATCCAGCTTGCAAATAGCCATATCCCTCATATAAACCTTTGCTGTTATCTCCAAAGGTAACCATGGGGCCAGCTTTCTCAACCACATTTGATAGCAGGGCTCTATCTCCGGTCATATATCTTGATGATCCACTGTCAAGAATCCACACTACCGGTTACACCTGTTTAATGCCCTGTACTACAAATGGATTAGACCTTCTTCGGAACCCAAACTTGGTTGGGCCCGGCATACTTGTAGAATTGTCCTTTGTCAGGCAAAATAACATTTTTAATTTTAATGGTTTCAACTTTCTCACTGACTGAACATTTGACCTTATAAATAGCCTTAACAAATTTCTGTTTAGGCTTAGGCACAAATGTCTCATTTCTAGCCTTAGAAGGACTAGCAGTCTTAGACCTATCATGCTTCTTGTTATTCACATGCTGACGAGGAGTAGTCTTGACATTAGAAACATGCTTACCATTAAAATAAGCATACATCATATTAAAAGCACAAGACATACAATTAGAAACACCACATGCTTTATGAGAGTGATTAACAGCAGGCAATTTATGTATGGTAGTCATGGCATTTTTATTTTCCAACTCATGTGTGTCTGAGTTAGTCTCAGTTGCTTTCACAACTTTGACTGGAACTTTCGACACACTCGACTTGGAAACAACCTTCACATTAGCAAGATCTTCAGCACGCATTTCTTCTTGAATAACAGAAGAGGTCGCATCAAATGGTTCAACAATTGATGGTTTATAGAGGGGTTCATCAACACCCTTAAGCACATGTGGTACTTCCCTCCCTTTAGCACAGACACGAGGAGGGGAGTTTATGCCTAATTTTCCAATAGCAACATTGTAATCATAACCTATTCCAGATGTTTGATTAAAAGATTGCTTACTGTAGAACTCTTTAGCCTTCGAACAAGAATTGAAGTAGGCTCTAACCTTAGTCTCAAGACCGGTGATCTTGTCTTTGAGAATAGTTTCGAGTTTTCTATAAGAGTCAACTCTATTCTCTAGAAAAGATACTTGTTCTTTTAATTTGTCTTGATTAATATGCACAAGTCTTAATTCATTGACCTCTTTCTCAAGGTCTTTGATCTGTAAACTTAACAGTTCATTATCACGACGTGCATTATCTAAGTTACCTCCTAGATGATAAACCAATTCAGCATCAGTATATTTTACCTCTTTTCTTGACGATGAAGCTTTTCCATCAATAGCCATAAGAGCAAGTGATAAGTGGCATTTTATACCACTTAGAACGTCTTAAAATGGCTTAAATTGGTGTCTTGAAGTCAAGTATTTTGTGTATTTGATGCGTTTTTCTAGTTTTTATGCATTTTAGGGTATTAGTTGCATTTCGGGGGAGGAATCATCAAGAATAAGCCTTGGCATGTGTTCACCATTGCGAGAGGAAAGAAACGGGCAGATTACGGCGAAGAAACGGAGCAAAATCAGATTTTTTCCAGTAGAGGTCTGAGCGCCCGCTCAGTATTGCTGAGCGGCCGCGCAGCAAGCTGAGCGCCCGCTCAGCTATGCTGAGCGGCCGCGCAGGGTCGGGAAAAAAGATATAATATTTCTGGACTTCTAATTCTGTTTGGTTTCCACTTCTATGTAATCTGAGTTTTATGGGACTATTATATAAGTAGATCTGAGACGTTTTCACAAGTGTGGATTGAAGAAGATTGTGTTTTTACGCAAGGAGCGAAGGAGATAGGGAAGAAGACCGATTTAGCACACCGCAACGAAGAGGAAGCATATTTTCTTGTGATTCTTGTTTCGTTGTAGCGTTGGATGCCAGTTTTCTTGCTTTGAACTTATTTACTCTTGTGACGTACTCTGTTTTAATATAATTAGTTTAGTTATTATTTTCTTGTGTTTGTTTATCATGATTTCATATGAACCCATGATAACGATAAGTGCTAATATGGGCTAATCGTGATTATGGGGTTGTAACGGATTTATTATGGAATTCTTTAGTTAATTGTTTAATACTTTAGTGTATGATGATTGTGTGATATCTAGTATTGGTTGTGCGTATTCGTCTTATGTGCGTCGCGAACATATAAGATAGGGTGTTAATCTCTTGTGAAGCGACGGTGGATCTTGAGATTTAGAACTTGCCATGCTAGCATAGGTTCATGTACGTTGTGCATGATTAGTGGGTAACTCTAACAGTTTTATTCGCCCTATGTAATCAAAAGGAATAACTTGTGCTTAAATCGTTGTGTTGTCAATTTCTGTAGACATATAGGAACTCAACATAATTGATGACTATTCAACTTCTATCTTAATTGTGGATGCTTGGTAGAATGGTATTAGTACAATGAAAGTTGGCTTTTATCAGTTTCGTGTTATTCGATTAATATCATCACTATCACATGCTGAAGGTAATAACAATGGCTATAGAAGGAAGTGATAATGAAGTTGTGATCTCATGAGTGTTTTATTATTGATAATTTGAAGTGTTAGTTAAGTGATTAATTAAGTAGTTAATTATAGTTAATATTTAATCAAAGATCTTAAGTGTTAGTATCTTAACATTGAGAAGTAATCATACATTGGTGAGTGAGTTTAATTAGACAATAATTTAGTCCGAGTCTCTGTGGGAACGAACTAGAAAGTATTCTATATTACTTGCGAACGCGTATACTTGCGTGAATATTAGTGCGTATTTTAGCCCTAACAAGTTTTTGGCGCCGCTGCCGGGGACTCGGCGAATTTGTTTAGTTTATGTACTTACAATCATTGGTCATTAGGACTCAGTGATTAGGACGTAGTAGTTACTTATTTTTTTCCGGTTGTGTTTCAGGTACTTTAGCAAGCGTTTATGCAAACTCGTTCTCGTGCTCGCAAGAGGACTTTAGATACAGCTGAGGAGACAGACGAAGTTCTTGATATTCCGGAGAAGTTAGATTTTGAGGATTCAGATTCAGGAACTGAGCAGAAAGAACCAGTAAACATGGGAGATCGTATTGTTCAAGCTGATCCAGCTCTTATGGATTTTTCTCGGCCTAAAATTGATGACATTCAGTCAAACATCCTTCATCCGGCTATTCAAGCTAACACCTTTGAAATCAAGCCGGGCACTATTCAGATGGTGCAGAATTCTGTTTCTTTTGGAGGAGCGGCAACTGAAGACCCCAACATGCACATAAGGAATTTTGTCGAGATCTGCAGCACTTTTTAGTATAATGGCGTGACTGATGAGGCTATCAAGTTGAGGCTTTTCCCATTCTCACTGAGGGACAAGGCTAAAGACTGGTTATATTCTGAACCAGCTGGGTCCATCACTACGTGGCAAGATCTTGCACAAAAGTTTCTGGTGAAGTTTTATCCGATGGAAAAGACTGCTGCTATGAGGAGTGCTCTTACTCAGTTTGCGCATCAACCTACTGAATCTATGTGCGAGGCTTGGGAACGCTACAAGGAAATGTTGAGAAAATGTCCACATCATGGAATGCCGGATTGGATGGTGATCACTGGCTCCCATAATGGTTTGGGGGCCCAATCTCGGCCCATGCTCGATGCAGCAGCTGGAGGCGCCTTATGGGCTAAAAGCTATACTGAGGCGTATAATCTTATAGAGACGATGGCTGCAAATGAGCATCAAAACCCAACTCAGAGGATGACGTCAAGCAAGGTAGCAGGTATTCTGGAAGTTGATGCAGCCACCGCTATTACAGCCCAGCTCCAAGCGCTATCGATGAAGGTTGATTTTCTGGCTATATATGGAGTTAATCAAATAGCTATGGTTTGTGAGCTCTGTGCAGGTTCTCATGCTACGGATCAGTGTTCTCTTGTCAATGAATCTGTTCAGTATATGAATAATTATCAGCGACAACAGCAGCCTGTGCCAGCGACCTATCATCCTAACAACAGAAATCATCCAAATTTCAGCTGGGGGAATAATCAGAATGCTATTCAGCCACCATATCAGCAAGGAGTGAGTAAACAGTTTAACCCACCTGGATTCCAGCAACCACAGCAGTATGCTACAAGGCAATCATATCCTCAACAGGGAAGTACAGCTGCACCTACTAGTGCTGATTTTGAGGAACTTAAGCTGTTGTGCAAGAGTCAGGCGATTTCTATCAAGACCTTGGAAAATCAAATCGGTCAATTAGCCAATGCAGTGCTCAATCATCAACCTGGCACTCTTCCCAGTGACACGGAAGTACCAGGCAGGAAGGAAGCTAAAGAGCAAGTCAAGGCTATTACCTTAAGGTCTGGAAAAGTGGCTGATACTGAAAAGGCAAAAGAAAGAGAAGCTGAAATTAGAGATGAAGAATCTAAGCAAAAGGAGAAAGCGGCGGAACCAAGGAAGACTACTATTGAACACACTCTGCCTAAGGCTAATACAGGGGAGAAACAGCTCTATCCTCCACCACCTTTTCCTAAGAGATTGCAGCAACAAAAGCTGGATAGACAGTTCGAGAAGTTTCTGGAGGTGTTCAAGAAACTTCACATCAATATACCTTTCGCTGAGGCTCTGGAACAAATGCCTAGTTATGCGAAGTTTATGAAGACTATTCTTTCAAGGAAGGTGAAACTGGATGACCTTGAAACCGTTGCTTTCACGGAAGAATGCAGCGCTGTTCTGCAGCAAAAGTTACCACCAAAACTGAAAGATCCAGGAAGCTTCACCATTCCTTGCACCATTGGCAATCTGACTTTTGACAAGTGCCTTTGTGATTTGGGAGCAAGCATTAATCTGATGCCGTTGTCGATCTTTAAAAAGCTGGATCTGCCTGATCCAAAACCCACTTACATGTCGCTACAATTGGCTGATCGTTCCATTACTTACCCAAGGGGCATAGTTGAGGATGTGCTCGTCAAGGTGGATAAGCTCTTCTTTCCTGCAGATTTTGTTATTCTGGATTTTGAGGAAGATAAGAAGATTCCCATAATCTTGGGAAGGCCTTTCTTGGCTACTGGCCGTACCTTGATAGATGTGCAAAAAGGTGAACTTACTATGTGGGTCCAAGATCAGGATGTGACCTTCAACGTATTCAAGGCAATGAAATTCCCTACAGAAGATGAGGAGTATTTAAAAGTGGATGTGATTGATTCTACGGTTACTTCGGAACTCGATCGCATGCTAATGTCTGATGCATTGGAAAAGGCCTTAGTCGGGGATTTTGACAGCGATGATGAAGATGGCAACGAGCAATTACAATATCTGAACGCTTCTCCCTGGAAGCGAAAGCTGGACATACCATTTGAATCTCTGGGTACTTCTGACCTTAAGAATGCTGAAGGGAAGCTCAAACCATCAATAGAGGAAGCACCTACCTTGGAGCTCAAGCCATTACCTGAACACTTGAGGTATGCTTTTTTAGGTGATTCATCTACGTTACCTGTTATTATTTTATCTGACCTTTCAGGTAGTGAGGAAGACAAACTCTTAAGGATTTTGAGAGAATTCAAATCGGCTATAGGATGGACCATAGCAGACATCAAGGGGATAAGTCCTTCATATTGTATGCATAAAATTCTGCTAGAGAAAGGTAGTAAGCCAACTGTGGAATAGCAGCGAAGACTGAATCCCATCATGAAGGAGGTGGTGAAGAAAGAAATTCTGAAATGGCTGGATGCAGGCATCATTTATCCTATTTCTGACAGCTCGTGGGTGAGCCCCGTATAAGGTGTACCTAAGAAAGGAGGTATCACTATGGTCGCAAATGAAAAGAATGAGCTCATCCCTACTCGAACAGTTACAGGATGGAGAGTATGCATGGATTATAGAAAATTGAACAAAGCCACTAGGAAGGATCAATTCCCTCTTCCATTTATTGATCAGATGCTTGACAGATTGGCGGGTCATGAGTATTTTTGTCTTCTGGATGGTTATTCCGGGTATAATCAGATTTGTATTGCACCAGAGGATCAGGAAAAGACTACCTTCACTTGTCCATTTGGCACGTTTGCTTTTCGCAGAGTTTCATTTGGGTTATGTGGCGCCCCGGCCACTTTTCAGAGATGTATGATGGCTATATTCTCTGACATGATTGGAAATAATGTCGAAGTGTTCATGGACGACTTCTCCGTCTTTGAACATTCATATGATGAATGTTTGAATAATCTGCGCGCCGTACTCAAAAGATGCGTGGAAACTAATTTGGTGCTCAATTGGGATAAATGTCATTTTATGGTGCGTGAAGGCATTATCCTTGGGCATAAGGTCTCTAGCAAGGGTCTGGAGGTGGACAAGGCCAAGGTGGGAGTCATTGAAAATCTTCCCCCACCTAATTCTGTGAAAGGAATCCGTAGTTTTCTTGGTCATGCGGGTTTTTATCGGCGATTTATCAAGGACTTTTCAAAGATATCTAAGCCGTTGTGCAATTTGCTGGAGAAAGATGTGTTTTTCAAATTTGATGATGAATATTTGGCAGCATTCGAGACTCTCAAGAAGAGTTTGATCACTGCACCAGTTATTACAGCACCAGATTGGACAGAACCGTTTGAGATGATGTGTGATGCGAGTGATTATGCGGTAGGTGCAGTTTTGGGACAGCGCAAGAAAAACCTCTTCCATGTGGTCTACTATACGAGTAAGACTTTAAATGGTGCTCAATTGAACTACACCACTACTGAGAAGGAGCTTTTGGCTATAGTCTTTGGTTTTGAGAAATTTCGATCTTATCTACTTGGTACGAAAGTAACAGTATTCACTGATCATGCGGCTATTCGCTATCTGGTTTCCAAGAAGGATTCGAAGCCGAGACTCATTCGTTGGGTGCTTTTACTTCAGAAATTTGAGTTAGAGATCAAAGATAGAAAAGGTACTGAGAATCAAGTAGCTGACCATCTCTCTAGGTTGGAGAATCCCGATTCTACTTCACAAGATAGGACGTTAATTAATGAATCTTTTTCGGATGAACAGTTGTTTGCAATTTAGGAGGAAGAACCATGGTTTGCAGATATTGTAAACTATCTCGTCAGCAATATAATGCCTCCTAATTTGACATCCGCTCAAAAGAAGAAGTTTCTGCATGAGGTGAAGTGGTATATGTGGGATGAACCATATTTGTTTAGACAGGGAGCTGACCAGATCATCAGGAGATGTATCCCGTTCTGTGAGACGGAGGGGATATTACGAGACTACCATTCCACGGTTTATGGTGGACACTATGGTGGTGAGAAGACGGCAACTCGTATTCTGCAAGCAGGTTTTTTTTGGCCTACTTTGTTCAAGGATGCTCATCAGTTTGTTTTAAGGTGTGATCGTTGCCAAAGAGTGGGAAATTTGTCAAGGAAGGATGAAATGCCATTAAATGTGATGCTTGAAGTCGAGGTCTTTGATGTGTGGGGAGTCGATTTCATGGGGCCTTTTATCTCGTCTTGTAATAATCAGTACATCTTGCTGGCAGTCGATTATGTCTCAAAATGGGTCGAAGTTAAAGCTTTACCGATAAATGATGCAAAGGCAGTGCTAAATTTTCTTCATAAGCAAATTTTCACAAGGTTTGGAACACCTCGGGTAATCATAAGTGATGAAGGATCGCATTTCTGCAACCGTAAGTTCACTTCTATGATGCAGCTTTATAATGTGAATCATCGAGTAGCTACTTCCTATCATCCGCAAACAAATGGTCAAGCGGAAGTGTCTAACAGAGAGATAAAGCGCATTCTAGAGAAGGTTGTTTGTCCATCAAGGAAGGATTGGTCTTTAAAGCTCGATGAAGCTGTTTGGGCTTACAGAACAGCATACAAAACTCCACTTGGGATGTCACCGTTTCAATTGGTGTACGGTAAGGGATGTCATCTACCTGCGGAGCTTTAGCATAAGGCCTACTAGGCATTGAAGAAGTTGAACCTAGATTTAGATGCAGTTGGTAAGAAAAGAATGCTTCAGCTTAATGAACTTGATGAATTTCGACTTCAAGCGTACGAGAATAACAAAATATATAAGGAAAAGGTGAAGAGGTGGCACGATAGGAAGCTACATCCTAAGTTATTTGTGCCAGGGCAACAAGTTCTCTTATTCAACTCTCGGCTCCGACTTTTTCCTGGGAAGTTGAAATCAAGGTGGTCTGGACCTTTTATTGTCAAAACTGTATTTCCACATGGAGCGGTGGAAATTTTTGAGAATGATCCGGACCAAGCATTCAAGGTTAACGGTCAGCGGTTGAAGCACTACTATGGGGACATGGCAAACCGAGAAGTGGTTAGTGCCATTTTGTTGACTACTTGAGAAGGGTACGAAACATCAAGCTAATGACGAAAAAGAAGCGCTGCGTGGGAGGCAACCCATGAATTGTTGTTACAGGAACCCTTAGAAGTTAATAACCTATCCAAAAACACAAAAAAAAAATCAGAAAACAGGGGCTGAAAAAAAAAAATTCCAGTGACCCCCTGAGCGCCCGCTCAGGGGTCGAGTACCAGAATTTTTTTTTTTTTTTACAGTTCAGAAAAAAAAAACACAAAAATAGTTTTAGCCCATAAACCCACGATTTGTTCCCACTACCCCATCATTTTAACCCTTAATTCCCAAACCCTAATCTAATCCACACCCTATATATACATACACCTATCCTACATATCTCCCACAAAACTTCCTACACTTAAACTCTCTCAGAAACATCAAAAATCAGTTCTTACACACTTTTATTCATGAATCAATGGCACCCAAGAGAGCACGTACTATTGACAGCAGCAGCACAGTTCCTACTGCTGATTCATCGAGGGGTACTGTTGCAAGGCCTCGGTTAACTGACAGAGCTGCGAAGGAGGAGTACACTAGGCTTTTGGGGAAGCCGATTCTAAAGGAGAGAGGGTTTTTGCCATCAGGGAGGGATGGTGAGTTGCTGCCCATGATTGTAGAGAAGGGGTGGATAGCTTTTTGTGAGTCACCCGAAGCGGTACCGATGAGCATTGTTCGCGAGTTCTATGCGAACGCGAAGGCCGAAAAGAATGGGTTTTCTCTGGTCCGAGGGCTGACGGTTGATTATCATCCTGCGGCGATTCGCCGTGTGATTGGACAGCGAGAGAGGAAGCCCGAGGAGGAAAACTGGAATGAAAAGACTGCTGAGGATTTTGACTTGGATTTGATTTGTGCGACTCTCTGTCGACCGGGCACAGTTTGGACCTTCAGGACCGACACTAATGAGTATCGTCACTTTCCGGCGATCACCATGAACAGGTATGCCCGTGCATGGAATGCATTTATTTGTGCTAATGTTTTGCCTTCTTCGCATGCACACGAGGTCACAGTTGAAAGAGCATAGTTGTTGTGGGGAATTCTGAATGAGGAGTACTATGTGGACCTTGGTGAGTTTATCTACCAAGGAATTCTGAAGTTTTTGAGGGGAGCGAAGCATATGAACATCCCTTATGCATCCACGGTTACGAAGCTATGCCGAGCAGTGGGAGTGAACTGGCCGGCTCATGAGCAGTTGCAGTTGCCGGCAGCTCCGATTGATTCTGGGACACTGAATGGGATGCAGGAGTGGATCGGTGGTGAGCCTGAGGAGCATGGGCTGGGTTATCGTCTTCCAGGAGGGCGTCCAGCACGAGGTGCTACTATGGCTAGGCCAGGGCGTGATGAGGCTGGTTCTTCGAGAGCTCAGAAGGGTGCTGGGATGGTTGATGCCCAGTATAGGAGGCTTTCACGGCGGATGGATGCCATGTATGAGACGCAGAGCAGGTTTGCTCAGGAGCTCACCCTTGCGTTAGGGACTGCTTTTCGGGGCCTTGGAGCTGATATCCAGTGGCCAGTTTTTGGTGAGGACTCTGCATACCCGCCGCCTGATACTCCACCCACTGAGGGTGATGATGATGATGACTCCGAGTAGGTATACCCTGTGTTCCTTTCTACTACTTTCACTGAGGACAGTGAAGATTTTTAGTTTGGGGGTGGTAGTTAAGGAATATTGTGTGTGTGTCATATAGTTGCATATTCATGATAGTTTAGTTTATATAGTTGCATAATTTATGCCATATAGTTTTTTTTTGTTATAAATGTCATGTAGCTCATGCATTTACCATGATCCCTTTTGCAATAATTTATCGACTGAATTGTGATATTGATGCGAGTGTAGTGATAGCATTAAAGTGATATTGAGTCGTGTAGGTTGATATGCATGCTAGAAACAATTGTAAGTCCACTAAGTCTTAGAGAATGCGTAAGGGCTAGATTGTTGTTATGATTTGGTTGTTTTCAAGGTCAATCTACTTATTATGCTTGGAATTCGATTATAGGTTCTTAGTGATAAAGGCATGAAAAAGAAAAAATTTGGAGAAAAAAAAATATGGAAGTTGTTGCTAGTTGTGGCTAGGCGTCAAATGGCTAGTAGCCGGCTCGCATATGGTGCGAGTAGTCTAGGGTTGAGCAAGATGGAGCGAAACGCACTTGCTCAGAAGTAAGCAAAAAAAAAAAAAAATTAGTTTATGCATAATTGATCAAGAGTGTGCTCTTTGGTATTCGAGTTATTAAGTTCTTAGGGGACTTTGTGCCTAGTGACCTAAGGCTTTTAGAGTCTGGGATCCGCTAACCTAACGCTCGTTACATGGATACCATTGTAAAAGTCTTTTGTGGACCTCACTCATTGCACGGTCAAATAAGCATTTGTGTTGTGAATAAAAAGCACGATTCCGTAGTAAGCTCCAGAATTCTTGTAGTGTTGTATATCACTTTGTGCCTAGAATTTTTATTCTTTGTATAATCATAGGATTGCCTTGAGGATAGTCGAGTCATAATAATTGGTCTAGTTCCGAAGCATATCTGTTAAGCATTTGCACACACCACGTTTCTGGCCGTATGTCCGTTTGCATGAGTTTATTGATCTTTAGTTGTCTAACTGCATTCGTTGAGATGTGGCAATTTGGTTGGTTAATTGAAGTAAGGGGGATCGCTGCATTTTCATATAGATTGCATTCATGCATGTTTTTATTTGTTTTTGAGTCTGTGACGCTTGAGGACAAGCATCGATTTAAGTTTGGGGGTGTGATAAGTGGCATTTTATACCACTTAGAACGTCTTAAAATGGCTTAAATTGGTGTCTTGAAGTCAAGTATTTTGTGTATTTGATGCGTTTTTCTAGTGTTTATGCATTTCAGGGTATTAGTTGCATTTCGGGGGAGGAATCATCAAGAATAAGCCTTGGCATGTGTTCACCATTGCGAGAGGAAAGAAACGGGCAGATTACGGCGAAGAAACGGAGCAAAATCAGATTTTTTCCAGTAGAGGTCTGAGCGCCCGCTCAGCATTGCTGAGCGGCCGCGCAGCAAGCTGAGCGCCCGCTCAGCTATGCTGAGCCGTCGCGCAGGGTCGGGAAAAAAGATATAATATTTCTGGACTTCTACTTCTGTTTGGTTTCCACTTCTATGTAATCGGAGTTTTATGGGACTATTATATAAGTAGATCTGAGACGTTTTCACAAGTGTGGATTGAAGAAGATTGTGTTTTTACGCAAGGAGCGAAGGAGATAGGGAAGAAGACCGATTTAGCACACCGCAACGAAGAGGAAGCATATTTTCTTGTGATTCTTGTTTCGTTGTAGCGTTGGATGCTAGTTTTCTTGCTTTGAACTTATTTACTCTTGTGACGTACTCTGTTTTAATATAATTAGTTTAGTTATTATTTTCTTGTGTTTGTTTATCATGATTTCATATGAACCCATGATGACGATAAGTGCTAATATGGGCTAATCGTGATCATGGGGTTGCAACGGATTTATTATGGAATTCTTTAGTTAATTGTTTAATACTTTAGTGTGTGATGATTGTATGATATCTAGTATTGGTTGTGCGTATTCGTCTTATGTGCGTCGCGGACATATAAGATAGGGTGTTAATCTCTTGTGAAGCGACGATGGATCTTGAGATTTAGAACTTGTCATGCTAGCATAGGTTCATGTACGTTGTGCATGATTAGTGGGTAACTCTAACAGTTTTATTTGCCCTATGTAATCAAAAGGAATAATTTGTGCTTAAATCGTTGTGTTGTCAATTTCTGTAGACATATAGGAACTCAACATAATTGATGACTATTCAACTTCTATCTTAATTGTGGATGCTTGGTAGAATGGTATTAGTACAATGAAAGTTGGCTTTTATCAGTTTCGTGTTATTCGATTAATATCATCACTGTCACATGCTAAAGGTAATAACAATGGCTATAGAAAGAAGTGATAATGAAGTTGTGATCTCATGAGTGTTTTATTATTGATAATTTGAAGTGTTAGTTAAGTGATTAATTAAGTAGTTAATTATAGTTAATATTTAATCAAAGATCTTAAGTGTTAGTATCTTAACATTGAGAAGTAATCATACATTTGTGAGTGAGTTTAATTAGACAATAATTTAGTCCGAGTCTCTGTGGGAACGAACTAGAAAGTATTCTATATTACTTGCGAACGCGTATACTTGCGTGAATATTAGTGCGTATTTTAGCCCTAACAGCAAGATTCCCTTCTTCTTCATCTTCACTATCAGTATCATCCTAGCTTCTTCCCTTTGTCAGATAAGCCCTTTCAGAGTTACTCTTCTGATTTGAATCATAAGAGTTCTTCCTTACTTGCTTTGGCTTCCTACATTCTGTGGCAAAGTGTCCCAAGTCATTGCAGTTATAGCATATGATGGTGCTCCGATCAACCATCCCTGTTTTGTATCCACCACTGCTGGTGTTAGAGGATGAAGATCCACCTTTCTGGAATTTGTTGTCGTTGGACTTGTACTTAAGCTTGGGATTCCTCTTGAATCTGACATTGGAGAATCTTTTGACAATTTGGGCCATTGACTCATCTTCCAATTGCTCCAGCTCTTCCAAGGAATAAAAATCATCACTTGATTGATTTGTAGTAGGAGGATCATATTATGCTTCTAACACATTTTCCTCAGCCTTGGAAAACTGTACCATTCTCTCCAACTGTTGAGATTGTTATTGTTGTTGACCTTCAGCTACAAGAGCAGTAGATGTGCTAACCATTCTATCTTTCCTGTAGACTTCCTTTTGCTGAATCTGCTCCAACTCATAGGTTTTTAACACACCATAGAGTCTATCCAAAGAAATCTCACTCAGATCTCTAGCTTCTCTAATGGCAGTGATTTTATGTTCAAGATGAGTTGTCAGTGTTAAAAGGAACTTTTTGTTGACCTCCCTGATTGAATAAAATTTTCCATTTATATTCAGGTTGTTGATCAACGCATTGTACCTCTCAAACACTTCAGTAATTCCTTCTCCTAGATTTGATTTAAAATGTTCATACTCAGAGGTTAGGATCTCCAACTTGTTCTCCCTAACTTCCTCTGTGCCTTCATTAATCACCTCAATAGTTTTCCACATGTGTTTAGAATTTTTACAGTTCATCACATGTCTGTTCATCAAGGGATCAAGGGAATCAATTAATATTAATTGAAGGCTGACATCCAAGGAGGCTTCTTCCTTCTCAGCAGGAGTAAAATCTTCAGGCTCTTTTGGATAGGTTCTAGCTTTGGTAATCACAACATCATCTACTATCACCTCTGGTTCAATAACCATCGGAGTTTTTAGACCCTTCTTTAACAAGTTCAGATATTTGGGATTTGCAACTTGTAAAAATAATAACATCTTCTTCTTGCATATGATATAATTTTCTTTATCAAATAGTGGAATTTTAACGGTTCCAACTTTTTGTGAAGTCATTATGAATTTTTGAATAAATAAAAATTCAAGGAGTTGAAAAATCACAAAAGTCTAGGATCTTGATTTGTTCGTTAATCAGAATGCTCTGATACCAATTGTTAGATCCCAATATGTTTGTAGAAGGGGGGTTGAATACAAACAATATCAAATAATTGAATTAAATGCAGAATAAAAATATGAAACAAAATTCAAGTTAAATAAGAATATTATTAAACTTGAAAGGTGTTACAACAACTGTATCGATTACAAGGAATTAATCTCAAATTAATTATCACAAATTTAGAATAAATTCGACATGAACTTTTTCTATTTTTGCAATAATTAGAATCAAATGCTAAACGTGATTTGAGATTAAGTTCTAGGGATTTTGATCCGCTAGATTGTTACACAAGAACAAGAGAATGATTTCTAGTTGATTGGATTTAACTTTGCAAACTAGAAATTTGATCTTGAATTTAGCAGAGAAGATATAATGTTTCAGAGGCGGCTGCTTTTTTTCTTGAGTTGTGTTCTTGGATGATTAATTGACTTCTGCTGCTTCTCTTCTTTTTAAACTAATCAACAGACTTGAATGAACTAGAGTGACAATCAGTGAGACAATCCAATTGTACTAGCAAGACAATCTGTTGAACTGGAGAGACTTTCGGTATGACTATTGTTTGTACTAGCAAGATAATCTGATTGAACTAGCAAGACAATCTGATTGAACTAGCAAGACAATCCTCTTCCAGTGTAACTTTCGGCAAGACAATTATTTGTACTAGCATGACTTTCGGTATGACTATTGATTGTCATACCGATTGTCATATTAGTACAATCAGATTTGTCTTACTGAATTTAAATGAATTTTAATCCAATTTAAATTCTGAAAATCCTTAATATTAATTCTGAATTAATTAATCAATTAATTTAATTAATCAATAAATTAATCTTTGCAGATATAATTTATTTTCTTAATTAAATTCTATGACTTAATTAATTAATAGAGAATTAATACTAACCTTGAGCAGCAACCATTCTTCTGAATATCTTCTGAAAATCACTGAAAATTATGAATTAATTCCTCAAGTCTGTAGATCAACCTTGTTTCTGAATCCTTTGACAGATATTACTTTGCGAGATCTCTTTGACGGTAGATCCACTATTTACTTATTACATTCTTATTTGAGTTGAGTTGAATCCTCGAATATACAAATAGGCTATGCCATATGCCTTACAAATACGGATGATAACGATTAATAATTGTATTTAATTGGTATTGGTGAAATTGCGAATTGACGTGGTTGACTGAAGTTGGTGATTGGATTTTGGATTGTGATTGATTGTGTTGTGATTGATTTGACGTCGGGATGTTCGACGGGTAGGCCGATAAACAAAGGAGACGCTGCCCGATTTTCGTGAAATTAATTCCAAAAATACGGGAACGTAACCTACGATTATCGGAGACGTCGAACGAGGATATATAATTAAATTTTACGAAACCTAATTACGTGTTGGGACAAGATATTTTTATAAATAAACCGTTCGTCCGTTTAATACGAAACGAACGCGTATAGTCTCAGAAAAATATTCCGCTTTCAATAAAAATACTTTCGAGACCCAAATTCTTTTGTTTCGAAAGGTCGTTTGTTTTACGAATCATTCTCAGTCGATTATTGATCAATAAACCATATTCTTCACCCGATTTCCATTCTAAAAGTGCCAAGTCAAATGTTTTGATGAACCGAGGCGTATGTGATACGAATTATGTGATATATGAGTTATGTGCTTATGTGCTATGTGAATTATGTGTGTATGTGGATTAAGGGTCCTGTGTTTGTCTGTTATATTTATGTGTGGGCTATCGTATGGGTAGACAATAAGCTTTTGATGCGCAATTCGTCGAGTGATTATCGATTAGACAATTAAAAGATTATTTTCTAATTATAGATATGGATCGTTCGAGTGATCAGGACAGGGTATTGGATAAAGAATAAGATGGAATGACATTGGATATCTGGCTTCTAGCAATCGCAGGAGCAGCATATCAGTAAAATGTTGAAAAGCAAGACGGTGATATTTGAGGTAGAATGTCAGAATAGATGCGGTTTTGCGAGTGTGACTAACTGCTAAATCCCAAAGGCAAGTATCCCTATCATCACTTATTGTTCAAGTGATATTTATTTTGAATCTTATCATGCAAGTATTGCTTTCCCTATTCTCAGTTCAGAATAGATAAATGTTTTTCATATCGCTGAATTAAATAATTCTGTTTGTGTAAATGCTCATCTGCTATTCTACATTCAGAATAGCTAAGTGTTTTTACTTATCCAATTATCGTATTTATAAATACTTTGGATTTTGAGAAAAGTGATTTGGTTGCGAATATTCCTACCCAAGAATTGGGGGAATAAAATTATTTCGGGTGTCGAATATTATGACCCCTTTTTCAATAAAAGGTTTTAAGATTGGATGGTTACTGGTTGCGTAAGAGGCCGAGGCACCGGTCCAGCGTGAGCTATTATACAGAAGTGTAATACGGATGTGTAATATCTTACAAGGCTTGTTATGCCTTTTCTTGGCGCCCTATAGGTACCGTTTGTCTTCGGGATACGGGTAGTACCTATTTTACGGTATGGCTGCGGGATACCGGTGTTGTTTCGTGACTGATCATCAGGAACAACATAGTGCATAATTGGTTCCAATCTAAATAGATATCTAAAATTCTTTATTGTTTTGATAATCATAGAATAAATGTTTTATCAACTGTTTCTGTTTTGGAATAATGGTGAAATGCAGTTTTGATTCAGATTCTAATTTATGCTGATACTTACGTTGTTGTTAAAAATCAAATGTGGTATTAGTATAGATGATTGATGTTGACTTCAGTATGGGATGTTGTGAGCATCAAAGTTCATCTTGATATCTAATTTGATATGACAACAAAATGAGTATTAATATCAAGAGTTCGGTTTTGAGTAAAGTTTATGATTCAATCCATAATCATTGTTTCATGTTATTGTGGTTTACGATATTTCCGTAAACACTATTTTACGAGTTTTATTCTCGTCAAGTTTCAAAGTATTGCTGAAGCATTTCGCTCACAAATATCAAAATGGTTTTGAATATAATTAAGGAATTAAATCTGGGATTCCTCAACTAAAGTTTTATGATTCAGCAATTATGATTTTAAATGTTCTGCTCTAATGCAGATAATGGTTTTATATCAAAACGACCCTATATATGTCATAATGATCTTGCTGAGCATTTCTTCCGCTCATACTTGCCTGTTTTTAAATTTAACCTCCAGTGAGGATTAGCTTGCGCTGTTTAGCTGCGTAATTCGAGGAAGCAAAGAAGAAGCTTTTGGAAGGTGGTTGGTCCAGGGTTTGCGGGCTAGTGTAAGTTCTATTAAATAAAGTTGTTTATATTATATTATATTATAGTTGTGTATTTTATTTGGGCCTAGTATACTTCATTTCGAAGTTATACTAGTGGGTTTAATTGTGAGTTGGAATTTATTGAAAAGAGTGTCAAAAGAAAGTGAAAAATTATTTGTGGAATTTGGAATTCTTGTTTCTAGAACTGTAACCTTAAAAGATCTTGGATTAGTTTGGGGTCATTTATGTTAAATATCTTCCGCTAGCAGTTATTTATTGTTTTAACAGGTTAATTTGGATTGAGGTTTTATAGTGACGACCAAATCTTCTGACCCCGGATTTGGGGGCGTTACACACTGGCTTTGTCTCAGGTGCTAAGTCAATCGCGAGCTTCATTTCTCTATCTGGAGGAAATGTTGACAACTCATCTAGAAACATATCTTAAAACCCCTGAATTGCTATAAAATCTTCAAATTTTGTTTGCTTCTGACTTTTGTTTATCTCATAATCACCATAATGCTCACATATTGATCACCGTAATCATCGTTAACAAATTCTTTACCCTCCTTCTTCTTTTATATCTAATTATATTCTCATCTAACGTCTTCAGAACTATCTTTTCATCATGACGGTTTGTCTGGGCATTACGCTTAAATAGTTAATCCATTTCTTAAAGTAATGTAACGCCCCCAAATCCGGGGTCAAGGGATTTGGTCGTCACTATGAAACCTCAATCCAAATCAACCTGCTTAATCAATAAATAAATGCCAGCGGAAGATATTTAACATAAATGACCCCAACTAATCCAAGATCTTTTAAGGTTACAGTACTAGAAACAAGATATCCAAATTCCACAAATAAATTTTTCACTTTCTTTTAAAACTCTTTGCAACTATTCTCAATCTCAAAACTTAACCCGCTAGTATAACTTCGAAAAGAAGTATACTAGGCCCAACTATAAAATACACAAATATAATATAATATAATATAAACAACTTTACACAATAAAACTTACACTAGATCGCAAACCCTGGACCAACCACCTTCCAAGAGTTTCTTTTTTGCTTCCTTGAATTACGGAGTTAAATAGCACGAGCTAATCCTCACTGGAGGTTAAATTTAAAAACATGCAAGTATGAGCGGAAGAAATGCTCAGCAAGTTAATTATAACATATATAGGGTCATTTTGATATAAAACCGACATCTGCATTAGAGCAGAACATTTAAAATCATAATTGTTGAATCATAAAATTTTAGTTGAGGAACCCCAGAATTGATTCCTTAATTATATTGAAAACCATTTTGATATTTTTGAGCGAAATGCTTCAGCAATACTTTGAATCTTGACGAGAATAAAACTCATAAAACAGTGTTTACGGAAATATCGTAAACAATTCTAACATGAAACAATGATTATGGATTGAATCGTAACTTTTCTCAAAACCGAACTCTTGAAATTAATACTTATTTTGTTATCATATCAAATTAGATATCACTACGAACTTTGATGCTCACAACATCCCATACTGAAGTCAACACCAATCATCTGTACTAATACCACCTTTGATATTTAACAACAGACTAAGTATTCTCAAAATAAGAAACTGAATCAAAACCACATTTCATCTTTTATCCGAAAACAAAATACTTAAATAAATCATTCCTTGTAAGATGTCAAAAGCGATATAATAATTTAGATTGGAATCCTCGAACGACGGTGTGTTGCCGCCGGTGATCAGCCGCGGAGCAACACCGGTATGCCGAAGCATATCCAACTAAACAAAGGGGTACCCAATGCACATATCGGCCTAACAAGGTGTTATATCTTGTATAACACATAGCTCACGCTGGACCGCCGCCACGACCTCTTACGCAACCATCCAATTTTAAAACATTTTTATTGAAAGGGGTCATAATACTCGAAACCCTTATAAATTTTATTCGCCCATTCACTTGGAAAACCAAAAAACGTCATCCTTCTCAAAATCCACAACATTTATAAATCTGATAATTGGATAAGTAAAATCACTTAGCTACTCTAAACATAGAATAACGGAAGAATACTTGCATAAACAGAATTATTTAATTCAGCGATATGTAAAACATTTATCGATTCTAAACTGAGAATAGGGAAAGCAATACTTGCATGATAAAATTTAAAATAAATATCACTTGAACAATAAGTGATGATAGGGATACCTGCCTTTGGATTTTTAGCAGTTAGTCACACTCGCAAACACGCATCTATTCTGAAATTCTGTCTCAAGACATCACCGTCCTTCTTTTCAACACTTGACTGATATGCTGCTCCTGCGATTGCTAGAAGCCAGATACCCAATACCATTCCATCTCATTCTTTATCCAACGTCTTGTCCCGATCTATTCGAGAGATCCGCATCTATAATTAAAAGATGTAGCTTTAATTATCTAAACGATAATCACTCGACGAACTGTGCGTCAAAATCCTATCGTCTACCCATACGATAGCCCACACATAAATATAACAGACAATCACAGGACTCTTGATCCACATACACACATAATTCATATAACACGTAATCACATAACTCACGTATCACATAATTCATAAAACACATGACTCGTTACGTTTAAAACTGAAATTGAGTCAAAATACGATTTATCGATCAATAATCGACTTAGAATGATTTGTAAAACAAGTAACCTTTCGAAAAAAAATGATTTGGATCTCAAAAATATTTTTAATGAAAGCGGAATATTTTTCTGAGTCTATACGCGTTCGTTTTGTATTAAACGGATGAACGGTTTATTTATTATGAATTTTTGAACATTTTTCAGAATTAAAACGGGTCTCCGAATCATTTATAACTAAATAATAGTGCTCGAACACTCGAAATAATTTTATAAGAATTATTGAGCCTGGAAAATAATTTAAAATAATATTCTCTTGGAAATCGGACAGCACCTCCTCTATTTCTCGGACTGCCAGTCGATATCATATCGACACAACCAACAACAATCAACACAATAATTTATATTTACGCGTATAAACACTCCAGAAATGAATAACAGGGCCACCTGAACCAAAACTCGGACCAAAAGTGACTTCTCCAACAATTTTTAAAAATTATGAAATAAATATATAAACACTAACATGTTATAATATACACAAATACGAAGACGGAATTTCGGAAACGTTACCCAAAATAAATTCTGATCAACCCAAAGAGAAAATCTGATGTCCGGAAAATATCTTCAGAAAAATCCGAAATTAATGGCCATAGACATATACACGCTGAGATGCCATGTGGAGTAATCACCACCTCCAAACTCTTTTTCTACGCCCCGAAAATAAATTAAAACGGAAATATAACGGAAATATGCCCCGCAATTTTTCTTCTCAAAACCTTGCAATATATATCCCTATGCGTAGGTATCGAAGCGCTGATCGTTTATATATATAACAATTGAAATTTGAACGGACGGTTGAGAAGATATGAATTTTTGAAAATTAAAATTATATAAATATACGATAGAGAGGAGAGACAGAGAGAAAAGGGAGAGAGTAGTCTGTTAAACATATAAAAGGAAATGGGGGAGGGTGCGCGTTTGGGGGGTGGGGTGGGGTGGCTAACAGGTTTCTTTTTTTTTTCCGCTGTACTACTTGCGCAGTACTTATCAACATACAAGCCTAATTTTGTCCCGAAATTTAAAATTTAACGAGCAGACTTACGGGTACAATTAACCCGAAAATTATCAAATAAGTTTTAAAATTCTCGGAATAATTAAAACTAATAAAATAAAATTTTCATAATTTTTAAAGCATTTTTGACTTGCACGCTATACCCGCATTTTACAATTAACGAACCGAGCTGCACTTGAAACAAATTCAGAAAATTACGAAAATAGTCTTAAAATGTTACAAATATCCCGAATTTTATAAAAACATAAATTTTGAAATTTTAAAACAATTTATGAAACGCAATTTATACCCGCTTTTATCAATTAAACGAATCAACGCGCAGGTGAAATAAATCCCGAAAATTCCCAAAATAATTTTAAAATTCTCAGAATATTCTAAACTTAAATAAATACGAGTTTCATGATTTTTAAAGAATTCTGAAATTAAATGCAGATTTCACAAATAAATGCAATCAGAAAATCATCCATGGCTAAATAATTGATGAAATATTGATTTCTAAAGTTTATAAAATCCCAAAAATAATTATTGTAATTATAAAGTCATAAAAATAATTTTAAAGATAATATAAATATTTATGAAATTAAATTTTCTATAAAATCACTTTTAAAGACAAAAACAAAACGATAAGACTCAGTAATTAATAATATAAATAATCCTCAATCACTATTGAGTCTCACACAATTAATATTAAATACAACACATAGCAGACAAAATATCCATCCAATCCCTAATATTACTAAACGAACCCAATTTACCGATATCAATAAAATGATCGGTTTTCAAATAAACTTTTGAAAATAATATATTTAAATAAATATTTTCAGAAATTAATAAGGATCGATATAACACTTAACAAATAGCACATTACCATTTAATAACACAAACTCGTCAAATAGGAATAAAATATCCACCATTTTATTCCTTCTAAATCAGAAAATCACATAAACATATTCAAATATTAATAATAATAATTCTGAAAATACGGGATATCACAAGTAATGTCAAATCCTCTTATCTCAAATGATATCAATTCTTTACAACTTATTTCCAGAAATCTCAATTCCACCATTGATACTTACTTAGTTAACAATTACACGTTTTTGACTTGCTAGTCCTTTAATCATAATCTTATTAATTCAACAGGGTAATTCATCCTATCAACAAAATATTGAGAGATAGACAACTAAGTTTCTCTCACATATTTTAATACTTTACCTCATAAGGTATCCATGATAATTATTCACATCACCGCATCCGTATTCTGAATAACATATTTCACAGACAAATCATAGACTCTCGTTCTTGGAGACGCATTCCTTATTGAAGTAGATTCCCTTGATTCTTAGTGCATCCCTGACTGAGTTAGTGATTTGCAATTCTCGCCATATGCCCTTGTTTACTTTCCATGAGTGGGAGGTAAATGGACTTTACTCGCTTGGTCCATAATACATTGATTTCTGTTTGAAAAACTCTTGCAAAGAACGACAGTACAACGAAGCAACTAGAAGGATTCACAATTCAACAAAATTTGAGTTGAAAAGAAAGAAGAAACAAGGATTTGAATATGAATGAGACAACCACATTGGTACTTAAGATGGCCAGTGTTTCATACCATATGGCATACAACACATGATTAGGTGGCGTCCCACCCGACTCTTCGTCATTCTGACAAAGTGTCTCATCATAACACTGTTCGTCCCAACCAGAAAGCAAAACTTGAAGGGAACAATTGAATTTGAAAGGAATGCAATATCCTCCTTTTTGATATCATCAAAAAGTTTATTTAAGAAAAGAAGTTCATACTTATTTAGGAATAAAAAAGGAATATACACTGTAATATTTGAAAACAAGAACGATACCATTGGTCACCATCCCCATTTCACTTCTATTCATCTTTCGAGCTTGTTCGATCATATCCCAATTGCGTCATATAACAACTTTAGAAGGTACGCTGGAATGCCTTTTCAAATTAAGCATTAAGGTAGATTCTTACTTGCTAAGTCTTGCGTTTTTAACATCGCACCTACACATATAATACTTTAATAATTCGATCACAATGGCGTTCTTATCAGATAACTTCGGTCTTCCTCTTTTTTTTTTAATTTAGAATTACCACGAACCATTCAACATAACGATCCTTTTGTTAATAATATTCTTCTTTTAGAGAGGTCTGAAAATCTTCCCAATCTTCTTCGTTCACGCCCAGGCTCCTTTTACATCAATGAATTCTTTAAACTTTAATGGTCTCTGCCACTGGATGAATAATTACTCCGTACACGGATTCTGTTGTTAACCTTGTCAAACTGTTAGAAATAATCAACTTCTTCATAATCGCGGGTTACTTTGTTCTCTGAATTAACAATACTAAGTCTGAAACAAACATCCTTCCAAGTGATCCGGGTCTTTTAACAAACAAGAAAACTCAAGTAGTAACTTGACAACCAAGGTTTAAAACTTATTTTATTAAAACAACCTTTGAAAATTTGTTATGAAAATCTCTTTCGAGAGTTTGTTTAAGAAAATTTTGAAAATCGCACACTTGGTTGTCCTTACTATATGAGTTGGTTGTTGTCCTTCTTACCTATAACAAGGTACCAATTTAAAGAAACAATCACATAAAAGTCCGTTCACTTCGATCTACCTTTTCTCCTTTATCGTGTCCATTTTCCTTCCTTAATCAACGAAAACTTCAGTTGTCGTTGCATGTTATCTTATTCGTAGCTTCACATCAAAGCTTCCATACTGGTAATACTCCCGACATTATCGTTGCAGTAGTTAAGTAGAACAGGCTATCCAATAGTCAACAAATCGGTTGATGTCACATCACCTTGTTACTGTAAATATATCACATTGTCATAACACCATTAATTATCTGACGGCGGTAAAACTCGCGGGTACCCGATAAATTTTGGGTTTCCAACACGTATTTCACCGATTAATTCATAATTTTTCAAAAATATGATACAAATTATTATGAAAATTTATTCCAAATAATGCGAATAAATATTTTAAATATCTACCCCGAATTTTCAGATGTTAATCAAGTAATTCAAAATAATCACTCAAACTTTTATTTCGGTTAATCCGAAATTCAGAGAACTAAAAGAAATAAACATCACAATCAGAACATCAAGCCACACACGGACAACGCCAGCACATCCGGCCGCCTTGCCGGAAAGTCAGACGGCGGCAGCCGGACAGCCAACACACGAAGCAAACAGATACGCCCACAACTGAATACGCAACTATACACACATACATCACACATAGACACGTTACAGTTGCCTCGCCGGAAATCGAAAACGGCGGCAACAGCGGCGGTCGGGAAATATCAGGGAAGAGAGAAGCACGACCACACGCAAACAAACACAGCCGGGGGAAAAATAAAAAGAGAAGGAAGAGTGTGAAATAAAAGAGAGAATTGGAATTGAGGGGAGATGAGGGAAGGGAGTAATACAGGGGAGGGTTTATAATATTATTATTTATTTATTCCTGCTAATCAGCAATTAAGCAACACGTATCACAAATTACTGCCACACTGATTCCTGACTTGCCACGTAGCAATATAATTCCCCGGTAGTCCGATCCCGCCCCGAAATTTAAAATTAACGGACCAAGGTGTACTTAAAATAATTTCAGAAAATTACAGAAACAGTCTTGAAATGCTAGAAATATCACGGAGTAATTGAAAACGTAATTTTTGTAATTTTAAAATAATTTCTGAAATGCAGTTTATACCCGCTTTTAGCAATTAAACGAATTGACATGACGGTGAAATTAATCCCAAAAATTTTCAAAATAATTTTAAAATTCTCGGAATATTCTAAACTTAAATAAATATGAGTTTCATAATTTTTGAAGAATTCTGGAATTAAATGCAGATTTTACAATTAAATGTAATCAGAAAATTATACAGGGTTAAATAATTGATAAAATATTGATTTCTAAATTTTGTAAAATCCCAAAAATAATTATTGAAATTATAAAATCATAAAACTAATTTTAGAGACAGTCCAAATATTTATGGATTCAAAACTGTAATAAAATCACCTTTAAAAAAAATAAAACAGAACAATATAACTAAATTTTTAACAACACCTTTCAAATTCTGTATGCCAGTTAATCACAGACAAATAGTATATAACAACACACTGCTGCCAAAACCAAGACACATACTTTATTTATTTAATAATTTCCACAATTACACATTTAAATTATATAAAAATACATGAGTTGTTATAATAATCACAGAACCATTCATATCACTATCAGAGTTTAGAAATTCACATCAGACAACAATAAGTACTTAAGCAATTTTCAATTAAGCACAGAATACACAAAGATAGTAATATCTGTAAATACTGATCATAAAGTCCGATGCATCAGAATAAAAGCTAAGCAGATTTAGAGAAAGAACCTGAAACCATTCCAAGTTCATTTACCAATCTTGTAAAAGTAGCTTCACACAGTGGTTTTGTGAAGATATCTGCTAGTTGTTGATCTGTTGGAACAAAGTGCAATTCCACTATACCTTCATCCACATGTTCCCTTATGAAGTGGTACCTAATACTGATGTGCTTTGTCATTGAGTGTTGAACTGGATTACCTGTCATAGCAATAGCACTTTGATTATCACAGTAAATCGGGATTTTAAAATATGTTAACCCATAATCCAGTAACTGATTCTTCATCCAAAGAATCTATGTACAATAGCTTCCTGCAGCAATGTACTCTGTTTCTGCAGTTGATGTGGAAATTGACTTTTGTTTCTTGCTAAACCAAGAAACCAATCTGCCTCCAAGAAATTGGCAGCTTCCACTTGTGCTTTTCCTGTCAATTTTGCAACCAGCAAAATCTGCATCTGAGTAACCTATTAGTTTAAAGTCTGATTCTCTAGGATACCATAATCCCAGATCAGTTGTTCCCTTAAGATACTTGAAAATTCTTTTCACAGCTGTTAAGTGAGGTTCTCTTGGATCTGCTTGAAATCTTGTACAAAGACAGGTAGCATACATGATATCAGGTCTGCTAGCAGTTAGATAGAGTAGAGAGCCAATCATACCTCTGTAATCAGTAATATCTACTGATTTACCAGTATCCTTATCCAATTTTGTTGCTGTGGCCATGGGAGTGGATGTACTTGAACAATCTTGCATTCCAAATTTCTTCAGCAAGTTTCTGGTGTACTTGGTTTGGCAAATAAAAGTGCATTCTTCATTCTGCTTGACTTGAAGGCCCAGAAAATAGCTAAGTTCCCCCATCATACTCATTTGATATCTTGACTGCATCAGTTTGGCAAACTTCTTGCAAAGTCTGTCATTTGTAGAACCAAAGATGATATCATCAACATATATCTGAACCAAAAGTAAGTCCTTTCCATGGTTGAGGTAGAACAGTGTTTTGTCTATAGTTCCTCTGTTGAATCCACTTTCCAGAAGAAACTGAGCTAAAGTCTCATACCATGCTCTTGGAGCTTGCTTAAGGCCATAAAGTGCTTTATCAAACCTGTAGACATGATTTGGATATTTGGGATCTACAAAGCCTGGAGGTTGTTCAACATATACTTCCTCTTCCAATTTTCCATTGAGAAAAGCACTTTTCACATCCATTTAAAAGACAGTAAACTTTTTGTGAGCAGCATAAGCTAAAAATATCCTTATGGCTTCCAATCTAGCAACTGGTGCAAATGTTTCATCATAATCAATTCCCTCCTGTTGAGAATATCCTTTTGTAACCAACCTTGCTTTATTCCTTGTAATTATGCCATCACTATCAGTTTTGTTTCTGAACACCCACGACAGATCTGTTCTTTGGTCTTGGCACTAGGGTCCAGACTTTGTTTCTTTCAAATTCATTTAACTCTTCCTGCATTGCTTGCACCTAATCAGCATCTTGAAGAGCTTCTTCAACTTTCTTTGGTTCAGTCTGAGAAAGAAAAGAATTATAAAGACATTCACTTGAAGTGGCTGTTCTAGTTCTGACACCTGCATCAGGATTTCCAATAATTAAGTCAGGTGTATATGATTTAGTCCACTTCCTTGCAGATGGAAGGTTTTCTCTAGAACCGGATGCTCCCCCATTATCCATGCTATCTTCATCAATATTTTCTGATGCTCCCCCTGAAACTATGCTCTCTGAGTTGGATCCTTCAGAATTTAAGTTTTCAGATTTATCAGAATTTGGCTTATCAGAACTTGATAAATCGGAACGTGAAGAGCCAGTTGTATGTTCCGATGCTTCTAGAGATGTGGTTGTATCTTCAGTATGCTCCCCCTGCACAGGTGCAACTTCCTTTGGCGTAGTCACCACAGTTTCAATAACATCAGAGTTTAATCATTCAGAGTTTGCAGTATCAGGATTTAGACTGTCAGGATTTACAGTATCAGAATTTAGACTGTCAGGATTTGCAGTATCAGAATTTAAGTCTTTATTTTCAAATCTCAGCTGATCATGATCATTGAAATCTTCAAGTCCAGTAATCTTCTTATCATCAAAGGAGACATTGATAGATTCCACGACAACCCTTATTCATAAATTGTAGACTCTGAAGGCTTTTGTGGAAAGTGGATATCCAACAAAAATTCCTTCATCAGATTTTAAATCAAATTTGGATAGCTGTTCAGGGTGAGTCTTAAGAACAAAACACTTGCATCCAAATACATGAAAATACTTAAGATTTGGCTTCTTTTTCTTCACCATCTCATATGGTGTCTTTCCTTGCTTGTTAATGAGTGTTGCATTCTGAGTAAAACAAGCAGTCTACACAGCTTCAGCCCAAAAATAGGTTGGAAGCTTTGCTTCATCAAGCATAGTTCGTGCAGCTTCAATGAGAGTTCTATTCTTCCTTTCAACAACTCCATTTTGCTGTGGAGTTCTAGGAGCAGAAAATTCCTGCTTGATTCCATGGTCTTTGCAGAACTCTTCCATTATCAAATTCTTGAACTCAGTGCCAGTGTCACTTCTTATTATTTTCACAGAATCTTTGAACAATTTATCCAGTTACTTGACATGATCAATCAAGATAGATGCAGTTTCACTTTTTGTGTGCAAGAAATACACCCATGTGTATCTGGTGAACTCATCCACTATGACCATAGCATATTTCTTCTTTACAATAGACATGACATTCACTGGACCAAATAGATCAACATGTAGTAGGTGATAAGGCTCAAGAATTGATGATTCAGTCTTGCTCTTGAATGGAGATTTTCTTTGTTTAGCCTTCTGACAAGAATCACAAAGGCCATCAGGAGCAAATACTGACTTTGGCAGTCCTCTCACAAGATCTTTCTTGACTAGTTCATTTATATTGTTAAAATTTAAATGAGAGAGTTTTTTGTGCCAGTTCCAGCTTTCTTCAATTGATGCTCTACTCATTAGACAGATTGCAGAACCATCAGTACTTGTTGAAAGCTTGGCTTCATAACTGTTACCATGCTTGTATCCTTTCAGAACAACTTTGCCTTTAGATTTGCTTACAATTTCACAGTGTTCTTCAAAGAAATCCACATGATAACCTCTGTCACAGATTTGACTAACACTCAGTAGATTGTGTTTAAGTCCTGAGACAAGAGCTACTTCTTTAATGATGACATTCCTAAGATTGATATTGCCATATCCCAATGTTTTTCCAATATTTCCATCGCCATAAGAAACACTTGGGCCAGCTTTCTCCATAAAATCTGATAGCAGGGCTTTATTTCCAGTCATATGTCCTGAACATCCACTGTCCAGAACTAAGATATTTTTCCTGTTGCCCTGCAATCACAAAGACCATTAATGATTAGTTTTAAGGACCCATACTTGCTTGGATCCTGTGGCCTTATTAAGTTTGTTAACATTTGCAGCGGATTTTGCATCAGAGTTTATGTTAACATTTTTCTTATCAGCATTTACACTATCAGACTTTGTATCAGAACTTACACTAGAAGGAACAATGCTAACTTTCTTTAAAGAAGGTTTTATTTTATAATAATCATAGTACAAACTATGATATTCCTTACAAGTATAAATGGAATGCCATAAACTACCACAATGAAAATAAGGATTTTGTGGCTTATATCTAACAAACTGACTCTTAACTCCTGACTTTGAAGGTAATGAGTTTATGTTCTTATTCTTCCTGCAAAAAGAAGCCAGATGGTTAGAACTTCCATAATTATGACATATTTTTCTAGGAGCATTAGGAACAGGCTTATAATCATTGCTTTTTATTCATACCTTCCTTTCCATTCCTATTTTTCCTAGGTGATTGTACCCTGTTTACATTCTTAACATCTTTCAGCTTATACTTAAGCTGCTTCTTTGTCATTAAGCCTATGTTAACTTCATTTGTCTTTTCCTGTTTTAGTTTGTCAGAAGTTAATTCCTCTTTAACTTCTGATTTCTCAGTATCAGACTTTATAGCAACAAACTTAACAGGTTTTAACTTTGGCTTTTGTTTAACAACTATAGGCTTAATTTCTACAGTTCCTTCATCATTCTTATCTTCACCATAACCTAAGCCCTCTTTCCAGTATCCACTACTTAACAAATTCTGAGTTGTTCTGCCAGAGTTAGTCTAAGTCCTGATAATCTCTCTTTCCTTTTCTAACTCAGTTTTTAGAGATTCATTCATTTTAAGTACTTCATCCCTAACTTAAAAAGCATCATCTCTATCTTTCTAAGTTTGATGGAATATGACTAACTCTTTTTCTAAATAATCATTCCTCTTTTTACAAGCAAGATTTTCAGAAGTTAATCTTTCACATGTTAAAGTTTGATCTCTATAACTAATGAACATGGTTTTAAGATATCTTCTCAACTCATTAATATCATCAGTATGAAAGGCATAAGTAGTTTGAGGTACCTTTAACTCAGCAGCTTCAGGACTGCTATCAGCATTTGCCATATCAGCATTTGCCATCAAGGCATAGTTCTCCTCACTTTCAGAATCTGAAGTGTCTGTCCAGTTTTTCTTCTTTGTGACAAGAGCCTTGCCTTTGTCACTCTTCACTTTCTTGTAATCAGGAGATATGTGGCCTTTCTCACCACAGTTGTAGCATTTGATATTTGTGTAATCTCCTCTGTCAGACTTCCTTTCATTGCCTTCAGATTTTCTGAAATTCTTCTTATCAGAACTTGCACCTTTCCTGGAAAGCTTCTTTCCCTTCCTGAACTTCCGGTATGCAATCCTTGTGATTCCTTTCACCATAAGAGCACACAGCTTCATCATCTCTTCATCAGCATCCATCTCAGGCAAGCTTTCAGTTTCTGAGTCATCTTCACTATCAGAACTTGATGACTCAGTATCAGACTATGTAATGAGCGCTTTTCCCTTGCCTTTCCTTGAGGTAGCTGCCTTGGTGGATTCTTCTTCAACCTTAAGAGCAACTGTCCTTGACTTTCCTCCTTTCCTCTTGCTTCTTTGTTCCATCTCAAGTTCATGAGTCTTGAGCATCCCAAAGATTTCATCAAGAGTCGTTTCATCAAGATTATAGTTGTCTCTTATAATTGTTGCCTTCAAATCCCAACTTTCAGGAAGAGCTAACAGGAATTTAAGGTTTGAATCTTCAATATCATACTCCTTATCAACTAGTGATAAATCATTCAAGAGTTTTACATATCTGTCATATAAATCAGTCAATGACTCATTAGGCTTTGAGTCAAAGTGTTCATACTCTTGAGTGAGTATTGTCTTCCTGTTCTTCTTAATCGAATCAGTTCCCTGACACCTTGTCTCCAAGGAATCCCATATCTCATTTGCAGTCTTCCAGTTTATTACCCTATTTGACATTACATTATCAATGACACTATGCAGCAAGTGTCGTACCTTAGCATCCTTAGCAATTGATGCAATATCTTCAACAGTGTAATCACTCTTCTCCTTTGGTACAGACTTTGCTGCTTCACCTGCAACTGCAACAGCGAGTTTGGTTGGCTTGTGAGGTCCTTCTTGGATTCTATCAAGATATTCTGGATCAGTAGCTTCCAGAAACATAGTCATCCTCACCTTCCATATGGGATATTCAGATGGCTCTAGTATTGGAACTCTAATGGTCTCATATCAACTGTGGATTTGAGTCTTTGGAGGTTCTTCAGTTTTGGTGGGTTTGGTTGGAGTTTCTGCTTCAGACATGATTGTTTTTGGATCTTAACTGTTTGTGTGTTAACAGATAGGCTCTGATACCACTTATTAGGTCACACACACTGTAGAAGGGGGTTGAATACAGTGTATAGCACAATCAAATCGAATTCTAATAACACAAGTAACAGAAAATAGACTTTATTCAAAGCAATAAACTCTGTTACAATATGGAACTGTCCTCTCTCAGTGATGAACAAATATTACGAGAGCTGCTAGGGTTACAATAAATAATATTCTCGATAATGATAACACTTATAGTGTAAACCCTATGTCTTTGTTTATATACTACACAGTTACAAGATAATCGCTTATTGATATGGAATATAATTCTGCTTCCTAAAATATATCAATCAGATATCTTTTCTTCCAAGTATTCCATTCTTCATAGAATTCCTTCTTCATGCATATCTCTTCTTACGTTTGTCTTGATCTTCTTTCCTTTCAATCAGCCGCCTTCCTTATCTGAAAGTTTCCTTTAAGTCCTGATATTATCTCGTGATAAATATCTCCTGAACCTTAAGTACTGATAACTTAAGTTCTGACTTCAGTATAAGTGCTGATTTCAGTTAAGTACTGATTTGTCCTGTTTAAGTAAGATCTGAAAACTAAACATAAATCATATTAGTCATGACATTATCAAATATATCTAACAAAAAGGTTTAAATGTCCCCGTTCATGACATTCGTTTATCTGCGACTGTTTTCGTAATAATTGGTTTGTAGTCATTGGATGATCGATTCAAGGGCCTTGATTTAAAAAAATTCACCCCGTACAATGGTATAATAACGTAATACGTGCAAATTACATTTTTACTCCTTCTCATACTGCGATATTATATCGCAATACATAACTTTTTTCTTCAACACCCAAATTAACTACCAAACAACCATAATCAAACATAAAATAATTATTGTAAATATCGAAGGTGAGGAGACATACGATCACGGGCATACTCTCAGATTTTGTGCACTCTTTTAATTCCTCTAATTTAATCTGGAATTGTGATATTTTCTTGCAAGTATCACGGTCAAAGTTAGGTGATTTGGTTCTTGGATGGGGCTATTGTAACACCCCCAAATTCGGGGTCGGGGATCCGGGTTGTCATGAGTTCCATTTCCCTTAATAACACCCAATTTTAATAAATAACCAACTACTGCATACGGTGACCCCACAATAAACACACAGACCACAAGTTATAATCTCAGAGATGAATATCAAAATAACACAAGTCATTTTATTCCACAATTATAAGTCATTACACCTCAAAAGGGTTTCCGAATAAATTTACATATTCTTTATCATTAGTACAATTCATAATATACATAAGTATGGTGCATCAAAAGTTGAAAGACTAGCCTATTGGTAATTCCTACCTCAGCTACACCGACATCAACGCCTGCAGAAAACTGCAGAACTTTCCTAACCGCTTGCGAATTGGGAGCTTGGTCTTGTTCATCTTTTCTATCTGTTGTTGTGTGACGAAAGAAGAAAGAAAGGGTGAGCAACAAGCCCACCGAAATAATATGTATAATAATTAACAATATATGAGCATTCTCATGGTACTCATGAAAGTCTTGGTCAAGAAGGAATGAACCAAGTTTGATATCTTAACGCGACCAAGTCGCAAAATATTCAGTATATATGTATATATACTTTTCAAAATCTTGGAAGTCCTCTTCCATGCATAATATACATGGAGTTCTAGTTTATGACTGTATAAAAATATCGTTGCAAGGTGATCTGATATATCTAACCTTGTCTCAACATTTTTCTGAAAATCTTTGTCATGCATAAGATAATCATTTACTAGATATAAGTTGAAAAGATGAAGTTACAAGATACTCCAATATACTTATATATTTTCCAAATACTGCTTGAACTACCACCGTTCAAGGTATAATCAGTTTCAAAAGTTTATCATATATCGATGAAGTTACAAGGTAAGACTTGTATATAACTCATTTTCAAAAATACTCTTGAGGGCTTTTATCCGCTCAAGGAAACTCACATCTTCGATCATTAATAAAATATGAAGTTACGAGACACTTCAATTGATGGAAACATCATTTTGAAAACTCGACCCTGCCAACACTCAATAGTCGCCCAGCCATAGCCTTTCTATCGAAGTGCTCTGGGTAGTGTTGTAGAAATATCCAAACTGGATGATGAACTCATTACGGGAGTTTGCCGCGCCAGGAAGACCACTCGCAATGATCAGTCACAGTAGTGCAACCCCACCATTTTCTACATGTAGAGGAGAACAGTCAGATTTAATTGTCGACCGAATGCTGGACTCCTAAGGAATGGACCGTCTTAGCGGATCTTCCGGGCCATTTGGGCCAATATAATAAGGCTGGGCTGACGCCACTCGACCACTTACGCCACTCCTAGTTCAGATGAAATCCATGACTGAAACGTAAAGCTCGTCCGCCCTTTCCCCAAGTGAAAACTTGTTGATACGGCTCCACCAAGAAGTCGTATCTAGTTGGAAAGGAAAACTCACTGATATTTCCCAGGCGATGCCTGTTAATGGATTAACTTATTCCAAGAATTTTACTTCCCGAGTGTTGGGTAAGTAATCAAAAACTCTTTTATCAAAACAGCAACCTTGTTGCGAATATAAAAATACATCACGGAGCCGGATCCCTCATATTTTTGAGCGAGTATTTAAATCCCCTTCGAAAGGAAGATCTTAAATTTGAAAACGAGTTTTGAGATCCGCTCCAACTTTCCAAAAAAATAGTTTTGATAAAGTTTGAAAATAATCCTTGAAAATAAAGAATATTATTTAATAAAATAAGCGGAGTCATAAGTCCTCGAATGAATATTCAAACTAATATTCATTAAATAAAATAAGCGGAGTCATAAGTCCTCGAATGAATATTTAGACTAATATTCATTTAATAAAACAAGCGGAGTCATAAGTCCTCGAATGAATATTCAGACTAATATTCATTAAATAAAATAAGCAGAGTCATAAGTCCTCGAATGAATATTCAGACTAATATTCATTTATTAATAGAAATAAAATAAGTTTCATAACTAGAAACTCTATTTAATAATTAAACTAGTCTTTGATCGCAATAGTAATCTTAAATGAATATTAAAAAAAATTCACTTATAATATAAAACTATCGAATAAACATTATTTGATTAATAGTTTGAAAACTATTTATATATATATATATATATATTTACTTGGGAACATCGTCTCCCGGTTTAGAAAAATGTTAACCTCTGGGTCCCCTGGACTAAGGGTACACGCAAGTACTGCTTATCTCTAGCATAGGTATTATGCAGTTTATAATCAATTGAATCAACAATGAGATATCAAGTTTACGAAACAGGTATGCATATATATATATATATCATATTGACATGCTCCAATATATCGCAAGATTTGCTAATAACAATCATGCACTTATCACAAGATATTGCATATATATATTTGCATCATAACAACAATATAACGGGTAGAAAACATGTCTGAGCGATCGAAGGTGGTAAAAGGTCTGGTGTGAGTCCAGTAACCTATAAACAAAATATAAGCCGGAGTTAAACCACGGTTACTTAAGAAACTAGACTTTATCCACTTAGACCCTAACGCTCGCGTTTGCGCTTAATGATTTACATTATTCGCTCGAGTACCCTCGGCTCCACCATTTTTATAAAATTATCCATTAAACGTTTTAAGGCGACTCTTTCGCGAGTACTTTACCAACTTCCTAATACACCTTACATAATTGTTTCATAATCCAATTAGTCTATTAAGAGCCTTAAACAAGGTTTCAAAGTTAGGCGAGGGGTAAAGGTTCGTTCGCGAAACACCGTAACTTAAAACTGTCGTTTCTCCTAAACCGTATATCGGATCTAAGCGAACGACATATCAAAACGAAGCTTGAAACATAACCTATCTAATTATGGAAGTCGTTAGTTCATAGAAGTGGGTTTTCGGGTCCAAAAGTTAATCACAAAATAGTTTATAGAAAATCGGGCATTACGACGGCTATAACCTAACGATTTCCAAAGTTTAAACTATACCAAATCATCACCAATTCAACAACAATCCAACATCCATCAACATCAAACTAAACCCATTCATCTAAGCACCATTATTATCCAAACAAACCAAACTTAAAACTAAGGTTTCAAGAGTTTATACCTTCCTTGGAGAGTGGGTAGTCACTAACAAGCCTCTAGGAACCTTGATCTATGCTTAATCAACCTTAAGCTTTCATGAAAATCAAGAAAATCAAAGTAAGTTACTATTCACTACTATTAACCATCATCTTCTATGAGTGGATTAGCTAAGCAAACCATGGAATCTTGATCTTAAACTCATGGTATAACTAAGTTATGAAATATAGGATCCAAGGAAATAAACCTTGTAATTTTCCATGGCCTAGAACTTGAGTTTTGAAAATCTATTTCTTCATTTCTTGAAAAGGCCGAATGGAAGAAGAAATAATTGGGGGAGAGCTTTTGCTTGCTTGTCTTGCCTTGATATTTGTGCTTAGAATGCATGGTTGTGGTTAGTTATTGGCTAAATATCTTGTTTTCACTTGCTTATGTCATTGCTTGCATCACTACTTTGCCACATGTCTCATTCTTGTGGTGGGATGATGTCACCTTGATTATAAACACATGTTTTAGCTTATCTTAGAAGCTTCCTTCTCATGCTACTTACATGTGCTTGCCCCTTGGACGTTTATTTGTTTTACGGTTCGCTTAACTCTTGTTCTCGTTGATCGTTTGAGGGATCATATCCGGGATCTTATTACTTGGGCTTCCCTAACACTCTCTTAATATTTTATAGTCCTTTAATGATCCTTGATTATAATCCTTGAATTTAAATCCTTTTAATCATGTTACCTTAAACTCAATTCTTTCGATATCTGGTGGATTTTCGGGAAAAATCAAAGTGTTCAAATTTGGATTCTGACGATCTTTACATACACTCATATACTTTATAGAGTACTAATAAGATCTCATAATATCAATAAAAGAATTCCTACATAGTGTGGCATGAAAAATTTCCTTAATCAGCAAAATCACTATTCATAAGGATTACAACAAGTCCAAAAATTTTTGGGTTATTACAGTCTCCCCTCCTTAAAAGGATTCCGTCCTGGAATCAGATAGAAAATGAATAGGGATACTTTCTTAGCAGTGCATTTTCTAACTCTCAAGTTAATTTTCCACATTTTGGTTCTACCACCAAACTCTGACTAATTTGATAACCCTTCTCCTAAGCACTTGTTCCTTTTCGATCTATAACCTTTCCTGGTTGCTCCATATAGGTTACATCTGGTTGTATGTCTGTGCGCTCATATGCCCCTATTTGTCTGGCCTCCGGAATACACTTCCTTAACATTGATACGTGGAACACGTTATGAACTTGCTACATGTTCGGGGGTAGGGCTAGCTTATATGCTAACTTCCCAATACGTCTTAATATATCCCAGGGTCTAACAAATTGTGGACTTCGCTTTCCTTTCTTTCCGAACCTCAATAATCCTTTCCAAGGCTTTCTAAGGGAATACCTTTAACAACAATAGGTCCCCTATTTCATACTCTTTGTCCTTTCGTTGTCAAATCAGCATACTTCTTATGTCCATCTTGGGCTACTACCAGCCGTCCTCTAATTAGATCTATTATATCCTTGGTCCTTTGGACCACTGCTGGTCTGAGCATCTTGCGCTCTACAACTTCATCCTATCATAAGGGAGATCGATATTGTCTTCCCTCAAGGATCTCATAAGGCGACATCTCGATACTGTCATGCGATCTATTGTCGTAAGAAAACTCAATCCGCGTTAAGTGATCATTCCGATTTCTTTTAAGTCTATTGCACAGACTCTAATCATAGCTCCTAGCACTATAGTTTTTGCTTCTCAATACCCACTCCTTTCCAGTCGGTAAGCATTACTATCGTCCCTTCATAATACCATTCTGGCTATACTGATACTCTCTAGCGCTCTATAACCTTCTTTTAATTTTGTCGACCTTAGTACCAGGAACACGTTTCGATTTCGGAGACAACGCACTTACAGTACTCATTTTCTAGTTGCTTCTATCTTTGGAAGCTTGATCAATCATATAGAAGTAAAGGAATTTATTGAGAGATCACTATGATCATGAACACTTATTCTATTATATAGTTAATACTGAAAAGTGGCCAGCCTTTAGTACTTGACAAGCAATTAAACAACATGTGGTATCCTATTAGGCTTCTATCACACAGATAGATAGTCATTCGGAAATACCTCCCCTTCTGGAAGGGTTGTTCTTCTCAGTTTACACGAAAATGAAAAGAAGAGAAATGAATGAATTTAAGAGAATTATATATAAAAATATATGGTCACAAAATATGTGGCTTGGAATCTACCTTTGAACTATAGAGGTTTATCACCAAAGAACAAAATACATATAGATGTATATATATCAACATCAAGTATTATCGTATCGTATTTCACATGCCTAAATATTTACTATTCCGTCCATCGTTCTATGGACCCATGCTCTTGCGCAAGCTTATAAACAATCACCTTTGAAACTCCCTCGACAGCGAAAATCAAATCCGGGATTTCATTCTAGACATCATCGTTACTAGAATCCATTGCTATACCATAACCTTCTTCGTATAGTAATACTACTCTCACGGTTGTAGTCGGCTCATTCCTCGCAGAATCATTGCTGCATTACTATGGTCCACCGCTGACCTACTATAGTCATTCATTTTCCATGAAATCTTAATATCTAACCATACAGAGTCCATACCTACCGTATCGAATTCCTCTAAGGAGGTAATATAATCACCATTCATCATACATGAAGAACACTCCTAAACTTGACGTATATATGACATGAAGCAGATAAAATTACAGAAGAGTTTCAATAAAAGCAACGATAGCAGGTTAATACCATTATTGACCATATGTCTTTATTGGGAGACATGAAGCTCAAAGGTTTATTCAGTCCTTTCGTAACATGGTCCTGGCTAATCTCAAGATAGGACCTTCTAAGATAGATAGCCCGCTCACGGCGATTACATAAATTAAATCTTTACCAAAATACTATTACGGTTGAGTATCGCACAATCATCAGAAGGAATGTCAATATTCCACACCATAATATAACCTTCACGGATTTAACCATCATCATTGTAATCCTCTGGCACGAGCACCTATAATTGCTCTCTTACACTTAGAGTGTCGGCCACCTCATTGGCCTCTCCTCATAGTAATAGTTCCTTATAGTCAATGTCTTTTGAACGATCTCCAACTAAATTTTCTACCTCATTTCAATCACTGCTTATGTGAAAATGCTTTTCTTAAGTCCCGGTGAGAAAAAAATCACTTTTCCATAAGTCATTGCCTTAGTCTTTAGATGTGAACATTGTCACGACTGACTCTCGATCATACTTAGGACGTCTCTTATCTTGGGTCCTTCTTATTTTCACCAATCTCGACCCTCATTGGGTCGATCTATACTTTCTTATGGTTCAACATGTGCCCCACCTGGCATTATTATAATTACATCATATTTTCTTTATCAAAATTTCTATTCTTGAGAACTTTGAATACTACCTTTCTCCTTGTAAAACCTCTGAGGTTATCCTCAAATCCTTCATCAAGTACACCCTAGGTACAAGGCATATCAAGATACCATTAATGAATATTAGAACCATTGTCCATTTAGTTCTGAAAACTTTCTCCACTGATCTTTAAAGGTTGTTGTTACCTTAATCCTTTCAATTCATACTGTCAAAACTCATACTGTCCCTATTATGGGTAAAATGCCAATCCTTTATGCACTCCCCTAGGGTTCATCTCAATTTATCGAGGTTTTATCCTTAATTCCTCCTTTAAAAAGGTACTTACACTTTTCCATTGATAAATCAAGTCATCTATCCCTGATAAAGGTATCTCATTCAATAATTCCCACCACGATAGTCTATACTTAGTTTCATGGGTAACATCCTTTTCCTAACTGAGGTCAATCCATATGGCCTCCGAAAGATAACAACAATTATTCACTTTTCTTTCCTGATTTGGAAATGATAACAAGGATGTTCTGGAAGATATTGGTCGTGTTCAATATGAACTTTTTAGTTGTAACTATTCATTTATCTCCATCATTTATCTCAACCGTCATCTCAATATTGGGATATCTTTTATACATGGCGTCTTCCTTTCTGGGTATCAAGCCACCGATCTTACATACACTTCACATTCTTGAAGGTCACATCCTTTATCCCATTTTCCTATTATCTTGTTATCATGTCTCCTCAGTCCATCCATGTTTCCTTATTAATCCATCGGTCTATCTCAAAGTTTTATCGAATACTCCCAACTTAAAGGGGATTAATTATACGTATCGCTTACGCCTTCAAACCTTAACTTTATCTCATGATCAGTCACCATCGCGCTGATGATGACACACTTCTTTATATTTATTGCTAAGGTTTCTTAGGGTTTCACATACCTAACTCCCTTATCTATTCTCAATTCTATTTCCTTTATATCCCTTTATACTCCTTCCCCTTTCAGTCTTCTATTTTTGTTTCTATCACAGCCATTTCATGAACCAACACAATATAAGCATTGATTTCGAACATCCCGTCATTCTGGATTCGTGTCCTTCTGACGAACCTTGACGACTTTCACAATCTAGATTCATGATTCATCATACTTGTCCGTCTTTGGCCTGGTTTTAAAACTTCTACACTTTCTCTCTATCTTCCTTAGCCTTCCACCAGCGGGTGGCCTCTCTCTTAGGAAGGTAAGTGGAAAAACAGTCTTTTGCACTTCGTCAATAATTTAAAATCTCAAATTATTCCTCTATTTCCTTTAGCCAGGCTCTTGCCTCGACTGGGTCAACTTGTTCCTTGGAACTCTGAGAGCTTAGCGACTTAAAAGTCCTGAAAGAATTTCCCACCGCATTGTTTCCTCAGGGTGGTGGTTGGGGATAATAGTTTAAGTTCTGTTTAGACAGGTCCATGAATTTCCGTATAGGAGTACCGTCTCGGGTCTCTTTTCCTTACTCAACTTCTGTTTCCTTAGTATGAATGTTCCCTCCTCCTCCCCATAATCGGGGTCATCCTACATGTTTTAAATCCTCATTTTCCACTTCATTATGTTATGGGTTCCTTCTATCTTGATGACGACCTCCCTGACTATCACATTCAGGGTTTGCTCTAAATCTTATTCCTCAAACTAGGGCTTTCATCTAAGATCTCATCTTTAAGCTCTTAAACATTGAAACCCATTTTTTGTCGGAATACCTCATTATTCCCTTATCATCTTTCTCGGTATTAATCTCTTCTCCCGTCATTGGTTCTCTACCTTCATTCATCACTTTTTCTTGGCACAATATGACCTTTTCCAATAATTTGGGCTGCATTACAATCTCAAATAGCTTTTCGGTACCGGCTCCGGTTACCTTCACTTCTATTTCCATTTTCTCGAAATCTCTTACCAATTCTTCCGAAGACATTATCATCTTGAGTCTCTCCTTTCTACTAAGGGCGTCAGCCACCATATTGGATTTTCTTGGATGATAAAGAATCTTATAATCGTAATCCTTGATTAGCTCTAACCACCTCCTCTGGCGCATGTTGAGCTCTTTCTGCGTGGAAATATACTTGAGCTCTTATGGTTTGTGTAAATCTCGCACTTCTATCCATACAATTAGTGCCTCCAATCTTTGGGGCAAAACTATTGCCGCGAGCTCAAGATCATGGGTGGGATATCGAATTTTATATTCCCTTAATTATCTTGAACCGTACACAATTACCTTGTTATGCTGTATAAGAAGCACCCTAATTCCTTACGCGAAGCGTCACTACAAATCACAAAATCTCCTTTTCCATCCGGCAACGCCAACATAGGGGCCATCACCAATCTTTGCTTCAGTTCTTGAAAGCTGTTCTCGCATTTCTCTGTCCATTCGAACTTCTCAGTCTTACGAGTAAGCCGCATTAAAGGGGCTGCTATCTTTGCAAACTTGAACGAACCTACGATAATAACCAGCCAATACTACCTCTGGTAGTCGCCCTAACCACGGTCATCAATTCCTCAACGGTCCTTTCTTCATTCTTGTCAGGATCCTCCACGGGATCCTTCTCAGCAATAATCCCTTTTGGGATAACATCCTTAATTGCTACATCCTTAACATGAACATCATCTGGTCTCTCATTAGGGTGCTCCATTGGATCCACAATCTGATCCCCAAGATGTAGTAAAACATCATCGTGCTATTACTTTTGAACTTCAGGGTTCGGAGTCCCGCTACCATATACGATAATGATCTATGTTACTATCATGATATTTATAAGGGTTCGCGTAAGGGTTTTAATTGTCAGTACTACGTTAGGTAGTCCGACTATGAACTTGGCAAGAGTTCTTATTATCTTAGTGAACTTATCATTTTAACGACGCATCATCTCTGAGGTTTATAACGCTTAGCTCTGATACCATTTCTGTAACACCCCCAAATACGGGGTTGGGGATCCGGGTTGTCATGAGTTCCATTTCCCTTAATAACACCCAATCTTAATAAACAACCAACTACTGCGTACGGTGACCCCACAATAAACACACACACCACAAGTTATAGTCTCAGAGATGAATACCAAAATAACACAAGTCATTTTATTCCACAATTATAAGTCATTACACCTCAAAAGGGTTTCCGAATAAATTTACATATTCTTTACCATTAATACAATTCATAATATACATAAGTCTGGTGCATCAAAAGTTGAAAGACTAGCCTATTGGTAATTCCTACCTCAGCTACAGCGGCATCAACGCCTCCAGAAAACTGCGGAACATTTCCTAACTGCTTGCGAATTGGGAGCTTGGTCTTGTTCATCTTTTCTATCTGTTGTTGTGTGATGAAAGAAGAAAGCAAGGGCGAGCAACAAGCCCACCGAAATAATATGTATAATAATTAACAATATATGAGCATTCTCATAGTACTCATGAAAGTCTTGGTCAAGAAGGAATGAACCAAGTTTGATATCTTAACGCGACCAAGTCGCAAAATATTCAGTATATATGTATATATACTTTTCAAAATCTTGGAAGTCCTCTTCCATGCATAATATACACGAAGTTCTAGTTTATGACTGTATAAAAATATCGTTGCAAGGTGATCTCATATATCTAACCTTGTCTCAACGTTTTTCTGAAAATCTTTGTCATGCATAAGATAATCATTTACTAGATATAAGTTGAAAAGATGAAGTTACAAGATACTCCAATATACTTATATATTTTCTAAATACTGCTTGAACTACCACCGTTCAAGGTATAATCAGTTTCAAAAGTTTATCATATATCGATGAAGTTACAAGGTAAGACTTGTATATAACTCATTTTCAAAAATACTCTTGAGGGCTTTTATCCGCTCAAGGAAACTCACATCTTCGATCATTAATAAAATATGAAGTTACGAGACACTTTAATTGATGGAAACATCATTTTGAAAACTCGACCCTGCCAACACTCAACAGTCGCCCAGCCGTAGCCTTTCTATCGAAGTGCTCTGGGTAGTGTTGCAGAAATATCCAAACTGGATGATGAACACATTACGGGAGTTTGCCGTGCCAGGAAGACCACTCACTATGATCAGTCACAGTAGTGCAACCCCACCATTTTCTACATGTAGAGGAGAACAATCTGATTTACTTGTCGACCGAACGCTGGACTCCTAAGGAATGGACCGTCTTAGCGGAACTTCCAGGCCATTTGGGCCAATATAATAAGGCTGGGCCGGCGCCACTCGACCACTTACGCCACTCCTAGTTCAGATGAAATCCATGACTGAAACGTAAAGCTCGTCCCCCCTTTCCCCAAGTGAAAACTTGTTGATACGGCTCCACCAAGAAGTCGTATCTAGTTGGAAAGGAAAATTCACTGATATTTCCCAGGCGATGCCTGTTAATGGATTAACTTATTCCAAGAATTTTACTTCCCGAGTGTTGGGTAAGTAATCAAAAACTCTTTTATCAAAACAGCAACCTTGTTGCGAATATAAAAATACATCACGGAGCTGGATCCCTCAGATTTTTGAGCGAGTATTTAAATCCCCTTCGAAAAGAAGATCTTAAATTTGAAAACGAGTTTTGGGATCCGCTCTAACTTTCCAAAAAACTAGTTTTGATAAAGTTTGAAAATAATCTCTGGAAATAAATAATATTATTTAATTAAATAAGCGGAGTCATAAGTCCTCGAATGAATATTCAAACCAATATTCATTAAATAAAATAAGCGGAGTCATAAGTCCTCGAATGAATATTCGGACTAATATTCATTTAATAAAATAAGCGAAGTCATAAGTCCTCGAATGAATATTCAGATTAATATTCATTAAATAAAATAAGCGGAGTCATAAGTGAAGGAATTTACGGATGAGCGGAAGCATGATATAACAATTTATTCCGTAAAAACCATATACCGCACATATAGAAAAAACGTATAAAAAGGAAAAACTGAGGAATCGTAACCATACCTTGTGAATAGAAGCTTTATAAAAATGGAGGGCTAGCAGTTGCTCCTCAATGTGTGAAGCACTCTACCGGTATCCACCAAGAACGATCCTCTTCGATGAGCTTTTTTTATAAAACCGAGCTTTTATAAAAATAGAGTTTTTGGGAGAGAGAGAGAAAGAGAGAGAGAGAGGAAGAAGATGGAGGCTAGGGTTTTCACAAAACCAAATTTTTTTGTGTTTTAGAATGAGCCATCTCATTCTATTTATAGGGCTCTCCTAGGGTTTTTATAATATATCAATATATATATATATATATATATATTAGCCCCATATTTTATCTTTATAAAATGCTCTAATAATAATTAAAACTATTTTAATCATTATTTCTTTTTCTAAACTATTTAGAAAATAATTCTCTCTCTCATTATTTCATCAAAGAAAATATTCTTTTATGGTGTGACCCTGTAGGTTCAATATTATTCCGGTAGTATAAATAAATAATAATAAACTTTTATTAATTATTTACATGAATAATAAAATTCACTAAATATAATTAACTGACTAATTATATTTATTCTACATCGTGAGTGATGCTTCTCAACATATCGCGACTATCCGGATAATATGAATTCACTGCTTAGAATACCAAGAATCTGTCAGTGACTAGTTACCGTATAATGAATTCCTTCTACCCTTACAATATCCCAATTAAATACAAGGCATGGATCTCGTGTCAGGCCTATCAAATTTAATCATATGATTTCTTATTCATAATACAAAGTTCATATTAATACAAATTAGAAACTCCTTTCTAATTTCATACACTATGGCCAGAGATTCCAGAACTCGCATACTAAGAATAACATAGGATATTTTCTTCCTCTACTGGAAGGGGTATATCCTCTATTGACATTAACTATCTCCATACACAAATCCCTATGCCCAAAATAGACCTAATGGATATCCTTGAGACTAAGGACTAAACCAAAGTACAGTTCATTATATATAAAATAACTTTAACGATCTCAAGTCTAAGGACACGTGTACAACTATCACTCAGTGAATAACTATTGACACGTGAGTAATCTCCATTAGTTGTTCAACTTATCGAGTCATGTTCAGTGAACTTATTCCCTAATAAGCACTTACATACTAGCTATAGTGTCACCACACAAATGCCTATGAGAACAGACATCCTCCTGAAGGGAGCAAGCATAGTATGTACCAATCTTTGCGGATCCACTAACATCCGATTAGTTATCCTATGATCAGGAACTGTTTAAGTCTAGAGTTATCATCTTCTAGATCTCACTATTATAATCTCATTATAATTCTAGAAGCTTTACTCTAAACTATGGAACATCTTATTTAAAATATTTTAAATAGATAAAGCACATAATAAAAACATAACAAGTCTTTTATTAATATCAATGAAATCAAATAGGAATACAAGAAAGTTCTTCCTAACTCATCATACATGATTGGATTTAGGACAAACACTTTCTATCTCCCACTTGAACTAAAGCCAATCACCCTGGTATCTAATACCCATCTTCTCTTTACGACGATCAAAGTGAATCTGAGATAATGACTTTATGAGTGGGTCTGCTACGTTGTTATGTATGTCAACTCTCTCAATCTTGACATCTCCTCTTTCAATACAATACAAGAAATGTTACCGCGCTCCCACTAACCTTTTTGTAGACACATGGTTCATCTATGTTTTTGATAAAACCAAACTCTTTGATTGTCTCATCAAAATGGATGTTCCATCTACTAGAAGCTTGCTTTAAACCATATATGGTTCGCAGTAGCTTACACACTAGACGTTCATTTCCCTTGGAAAGAAAACCCCCTGGCTTTGTCATATACACTTCCTCTTCAAGTTTCCCATTGAGGAAGGCCATTTTCACGTCCATTTTCCAGATCTCATAGTCGTAGTAAGCAGCAATCACAAGCAAAATCCGAATTGATTTTAACAGGGCTACAGGAAAAAAAGTTTCATCAAAGTCAATCCTTTGCCATCTGCTCCAATCTTTCTTTTGTATACCCATTTGCACTCAATAGGCTTCACACCCTCAGGTGCTTCAACCAAAGTCCATACTTGGTTGGTATACATAGATTCCATTTCGGATTTTATGGCACTTTGCCATTTCTCTGAGTCAACACTACTCATAGCCTCATTATAGGTCATAGGGTCGTCATCATCAATGATTGACAAGTCATTGTCATTCCCAATGATAAGGCCATAATACCTCTCAGGTTGGCAAGACACTCTCCCTGACCTACGAATGGGCTGTTCCATAGAAGGTTATTCAGTGTGAACAGGTGTTTCCACTTGAACTGTAGTAGTTTGTGCTTCTTGAACTTCATCAAGTTCAATTTTGCTCCCACTGTTTCCTTCAAGGATAAACTGCTTTTCCAAGAAGGTAGCATGTTTAGAGACAAACACCCTATGACCGGTGTAAAAGTAATACCCTAAAGTCTCTTTAGGATATCCCACAAAACTACATTTTACGGATCGAGATTCCAGCTTATCTGTGTCAACCTTCTTGACATAAGCTGGACATCCCAAATCTTAACATGTTTAAGACTCAGTTTCCTTTCTTTCCATATCTCATATGGAGTTTGAGGAACATATTTGGAAGACACCTTATTCAGTAAATATGCTGAGGTTTCCAATGCATAACCCCACAGGAATACTGGAAGATTCGCATAGCTCATCATGGACCGAACCATGTCTAACAAAGTTTGATTTCTCCTTTCAGATACCCCATTCAACTATGGAGTATATAAAGGAGGCCACTGGGAGACTATACCATTTTCTTTGAGATAATCTAGAAACTCTCCATTCAAGTATTCACCACCTCGATCTGATCGAAGAGTTATAATACTATGTTTGGTTTGTTTCTCCACTTCATGCTTATATTCTTTGAACTTTTCAAAGGCTTCAGTCTTGTGTTTCATCAAATACACATATCCGAATCTAGATCGATCATCTATGAAAGTAATGAAGTATGAAAATCCACCCATGGCTTGCATAGACATTGGTCCACATACATCTGTGTGTACCAATCCTAGAAAATCTGCAGCCCTCTCTCCATGTCCACTAAATGGAGATTTGGTCATTTTACCCAATAGACAAGACTCGCATGTAGGATATGATTCAAAATCAAAAGGGTCAAGTAACCCTTCCTTATGCAATGTCTGCAGTCTATTTTCACTAATATGACCAAGTCTACAGTGCCACAAAAAGTGAGATTTTCATCATCCCTTTTTCTTTTATTAGTATGTTCAATTTGTAGTAAATTATGCTCTACGTCACATACATACAGACCATTATTTAAAATATCACTTCCACAAATAACGTTATCGCTAAGAATTGAACATTTATTATTCTGAATAACAAACGAAAATCCATCCAAGTCTAACATGGGAATAGAAATAATATTCCTCACAATTGAGGGAACAAAATAACAATTATTTAAAACAATAGTCTTGCCGGTAGGCATATGTAAATGAAATGATCCTACAGCCTCAACAACAACTCTTGCTCCATTTCCCATCCGTAGAATCACCTCCTCTTCCTCTAGAGTCCTACTTCTCCTTAGTCCCTGCAACGAATTGCAAATATGAGAACCACAGGCGGTATCTAATACCCAAGTAGAAATTTGATTTAATGACATATTCACTTCAATCATGAACATACCTGAAACAGAAGCGGTAGTCTCACTACCCTTCTTCTTCTTCAATTCTGCAAGGTAAACCTTGCAGTTCCTCTTCTAGTGCCCCATCTTATTACAGTGGAAGCAAACAGCTTTGCTCTTGGGGTCTTCAGCTTTTGGTGGAACAGGCTTTTTCTCACCTACTTTCTTCTTTTTGGAAGGGTTCTTCTTCCTTTTCTTAGGATTGGAACCTTCACCAATTAGAAGAACAGAGCTCTTCCTAGGGGGAAATTCGATTCCGTAGTCTTCAACATGTTGTGGAGTTCAGCCAGGCTGACATCCAGCTTATTCATGTGAAAGTTCACAACAAACTGCGAGAACGAACCCGGAAGTGATTGCAAGACCAAGTCTTGGCTCAGCTCCCCATCCATGACAAAACCAACTTGTCCAAGACGTTCAATCAAATTGATCATCTTAAGTACATGGTCATTCACAGATGATCCCTCAGACATCCTACAACCGAACAGCTCCTTCGATATCTCATATCGAGCTGTCCTCCCTGCCACATCATACAACTCTTGTAGATGCATAAGGATAGTGTGAGCATCCATATGCTCATGCTGCTTCTGTAGCTCAATATTCATGGAAGCTAGCATGATACATTGAGCAACATTTGCATTATCTATCCATTTACGATACACAACATGTTCATCATTATGTGCATCGTCAGCAGGTTCAGCAGGCTTAGGTGAGTCAAGCACATATTCCAGCTTCTCAACCCTGAGAACAATTCTCAAGTTTCGAAGCCAGTTAGCAAAATTAGGACCAGTCAACTTGTGAGCATCTAGTATGCTCCGGAGTGATAGTGCAGAAGACATAACGTATATAGTAAATCTGTAAATGATGAACACATAACAACACTTAACAAATATTCAATTTCATTTCAAAACACTATATGAATCAGGTCTTTATTCATAAGTGGTTACCACTAGTTTATCTAATTTATATAACCCCCTTAAGTGAAAAATTAAGCATTCATAATGCTAGTGGGAATAGGGATCCTACATTCCATCACACAACCTCGGCTTTAGCACGAAATGTCATGTAATGTTCAATAGGCAGACAACCCTTGTCAATTATATCTTATGTTATTCCCTAATAAAACTTTAGCCTCTTGAATAATTGAGTCACGGCTGTAGCACGACAGACTCAATATTCTAGTTCAAGTCTAACCCAATATTTCGTACAATTGAATCAGTCTCCAACGGCCCACGGCTGCAGCACGTAACGACCTTTAGATTCTAATTCAATGTACACATCTCTATGTAATAGACAAGTATTTCTTATTTCGAAATCAAAGCCCTCGGTTGTAGCACGAAATGACAATGATTTAAAAATAAGAACTACTTTCTACCATGTTCGAAGGCTTTGACCGACACAAGCTCGTTGTGTCATTGGCCAATTACTACTTGATATTAATTAATTTTAGAGGGATTATATTATTTTACAATCATAATCATATTATAAAGAGATTTTTCCTTTTAAATTAAATATTTCAAATCAATAATCGATAATCAGATGATTCCCAGATCGGGGGGAGCATTGTCAAGAGGCGTCACTTAATACCCCTTTCTTACAGATCGAAATCTGTTTTTGACAGAATCATCCTTTCTCTTAAAATTGAAAATTCATATTTAATTACGTGTTTCATAAACACAAGAATCTCATGATTGTATTCATAATATTATTGTTAAGGCAAGAAACGATTCATATTCTAGATTTTATGGAGCACGCCTTATATTGATTTAAGTTCACCTAAATCTATCATCGCATGGTAAACATAGACATATATCTCATATATAAATATAAATAAACAAGTAAGCATGCAAGTAATATCATGTCACACATTGATATAATGATGTATGGATTTATTACAACATTTAAAAGCAATTAAAATAATTAAAACATGCTTTAAAACACTTTCGGGAATATAAACAGTTCAAAACTTTTATATTAAAAATATTTGACCACTCCATTGGATCCGTCTCGGAAAAACGAAACCAATGATATATTGCACGCCCAAAACGGAGTTATGAAACTCCCAAAAACTCAAATTTAAAAAAAGGCAGATGGGCTGTAACGCATTACAGGAACGCGTTACAAGCCCTGTAACGCATTCCGGTGATGCGTTACAACCCTTTTAAGCCATTAAAGGGTGTAACACATTCTGTGAATGCGCAACAGGGTGTAACGCATTCCCGAAATGCGCGACACCCCTTCCCCGTGTACGCTGCACGCGCCTGCAGCAGCCGACACAACAGTTTTTTTTTGTTTGTCAGTCACCTGCCGTTGCTGTTTCTGTCTACTGCTCCCAGCCGTTACAACAACAAAAAATAACCCCCTTTTTCCTTTACTCCCTTCCTTAATAACTCTTTATTAATTTATTATTTTAATTTTATTATTAATAAATTAATTAACATTTAATTAATAAATTAATAAAAATCAAAATAATATGATTTCTTAAATCAGGGAGTAGGAGAAAATTACCAGATCAGCCATGGGTCCTTGTGCAAATTTTAATCATATTTATTAACATGCATAATTATTTCATGAATCTTAATTAAAACAATTTTAAAAAATTCATAACAAATAATCTATACATCATAAAATTATGAAAAAAATACCTAGATAATCTACAACACTTGTAGAACCCAGATCAGTAGTCAAAATCTCATGCAAAAATTATTTCGAATTAATTCATAATTAAATACCAATAAACTTGCAAAAATCATAATAAATCCATATATGCATAAAAAAATCTGAATTTTTTTATATGAATCTCTATATGCAGAACATAGCTCTGATACCATTGAAGGAATTTACTGATGAGCGGAAGCATGATATAATAATTTATTCCGTAAAAACCATATACCACACATATAGAAAAAACGTATAAAAAGGAAAAACTGAGGAATCGTAACCATACCTTGTGAATCGAAGCTTTATAAAAATGGAGTGCTAGCAGTTGCTCCTCAGTGTGTGAAGCACTCTACCGGTATCCACCAAGAACGATCCTCTTCGATGAACTTTTTTTATAAAACCGAGCTTTTATAAAAATGGAGTTTTTGGGAGAGAGAGAGAGAGCGGAAGAAGATGGAGGCTAGGGTTTTCACAAAACCAATTTTTTTTGTGTTTTAGAATGAGCCATCTCATTCTATTTATAGGGCTCTCCTAGGGTTTTTATAATATATCAATATATATATATTAGCCCCACATTTTATCTTTATAAAATGCTCTAATAATAATTAAAACTATTTTAATCATTATTTCTTTTTCTAAACTATTTAGAAAATAATTCTCTCTCTGTAATATATAATAGATGATGTCAAAGATTACTGATGCTGAAAATGTCATTAGCAATCAGTTATATAATAGATGATGTCAAAGATTACTGATGCTGACAATGTCATTAGCAATCAGTTATATAATAGATGATATCAAAGAGTACTGGAGATAACAATGTCATTAGCATCTCTGATCATAGTATGGAGCAAATCAAATGGACATATGATCTGAGTAGAAGATTAATGAACAGTTATCTTCAGTAATCAGTTAAACTTGGGGTTAGTCTTGTTAACAGGAATGAATTTGTGATAAGCAATCTTCTCACAAATTGGGAGGGATTGTTGTGCAAGACATGCATGTATCATAACTTGACAACCCTAAGATTAGTTGTATTGTAACCTTAATCTGTAATTTATACTTGTAACACTTAATGTCTGTAAAATGTAAATGGAGTAGACTGGAGCATTTTTCCTAAACAGTGTCAAGCCTAAGAATTCTATCTGGAAGAAGATCAAGAAGGTCATGCCTCAGAAGAATTATGAAGAAGCTTGGAGTTGAATAATTCTGTTTGGTGAAAAACATTCTAAGTCAAGATCTCTACAAGTCACAGAATTAGTGTTATAGAGAAGTCATTCGAGAACTCAGAAAGACCTATCGAGAACTCAGGAATTGTCTATCGAGAACTCAGGAAATGCTATTGGAGATATCGATAAGTCAGATACCCATTCGAGAACTCAGAGATATCGACATGTATACAATAATTAGAGAACTCTGAGTTATCGATAAGCCAAAGTCCATTAGAGAACTCTGAGTTATCGATAAACCAAAATTCACTAGAGAACTCAGAGTTGTCGATAAGTAAAGTCAACAATGAAGTTTCAGAGATATCGACAAGCCAACATGCCTATCGAGATGTCGAGTTCTCTACAACTTAATTGGAGATCTTGAAGTGAAGAAATTTCTCTAAGTATAGAATTGCAGAACAGTTCAATATCCAAGGTTGCAAATCAACAAACAATTCACACAGCTGAATTGACAAGTCTACAAAAAGCAGCTTGAAAGATGTGCAAGATTAATGGTAAAGATAAACTGACAGAGGATGATTAAAGTAAACACGGGATGCTAAAGATATGCTAAGCCAGAAATGGAAGATTTGTTTTTCTATAAATAGAAATGACAAGTGACAGTTTAGAAAAGCTAATAGCATGTTTATTATCCACTGTGTAAACCAGCAGTTAACTGAGTTATAAAGTTAACACTGGTTCTCTAGTTAGTAGTAACAATCTAGATAAAAAATCTTGTATTCTCTCTCAAGAAAGAAGCTAAGTTCTAAACCAAGAACTTAGAGATTTTGTAGCAAAACACTGCTTGATTTTTAATATAAAATTAAGTGAGTTTTGAAGATCTTTCTTTTACATATTTGCATTGTTATTTATGTTTAACATCTATTCTACAAAATCATTGATAACAACCAAATGCTAAACCCAAAGTCGATCAAAAAGTAAACATTTAAGCCAAAACACATTCACCCCCCCCCCCCCCTCTGTGTTGTATTCATATCTAACAAGTGGTATCAGAGCAAAATCTGAAAGCAAACAGATTAGATCTTGGAAAAATGAATACACAGAAAATCAGTAGTATCAAGATTCCTCCCTTTGATAAGGCCAACTACACTTTATGGAAAAAGAACATATTGCTGTTTATAAGAATGGCCAATCACCTTTACATTCAGATCCTCAAGAATGGGCCCTTCACTCCTATGGTTAGAGTTGAGGAAACCACAGATGGAGACATGGTTATTCCAGCTCATTTTGCTCCCAAAGATGCCTCTGGGTATACTGATATTGAAAGAGAGAAAGTTTCCCTAGACAGTGCTTTGCAACTGATACTAATTGAGTCACTTGACAATGTAATGTATAATAACATTGTCAACTGTGACACTGCTAAACAGATCTGGGAAAAGATTGAGATACTCTGTGAAGGAATTGAGGAGGTTAGGCCAAATCAAAGAAGGATATTGATTTCTCAGTATGAGGGATTTATGGCTAAACCAAAGGAAGGTATTACTGATGTGTTTGAAAGGTTTAATAAGCTGATAAATGACTTGCAGCTTCATGATAAATTTTATGATGTTGAAGAAGTGAATTTGAAGTTCTTGCTTACTCTCCCTGATCATTTGGAACAAAAGATCTCTCCAATAAGAGAAGGAAGGGATTTGAGTAGAATCACACTGGAAGTGCTCTATGGGGTTATGAAAACTTATGAACTTGAAATGATTCAAAAAAAATAATTAAGGGCTGGTCAAGGATATGTAATAGATGGCTCAAGTGCACTGATTATGAATGATGGCCAGACCTCTAATGATGAGCAAAGATCCCAAACTCCAGAAATTTCTACAAGTGAGAAAAGAGTCAATGGCACTAAAGAGCAAGTCATACTGGAATTGGATGAAGAAGATGAGTTCTACACTCTTGATGAGCTTGATGAGCTAGACAAATCAATGGCTTACTTGGCTAGAAAATTCTCTAACATTAGAGTGAAGAAACCAAGATTTTTCAAGAGCAAAGGACAGTCCTTCAACAAAGGCAGCAGCTGGAAAGGAAAAGGGAAGTACACTCCTGATAGTAAAACTGGCTACAAAACTGGATCTGTTGACATATCAAACATAAGGTGCTTCAACTGTGATGAGTTGGGCCATTTTGCTACAGAATGTAGGAAACCCAAGAAGGAAAAGAAAGACAAAGCCTATCTTGAATTGGAAGCAAAGTATGATGCTCTTCTAAAGAAGCAACAAGGGAAAGCTTATATTGCTGAGGGCAAAAGCTGGGATGATTCAGATAATGATGAAGATGAAGAAGTTGGAAACTATGCACTCATGGCCTTGGAGCAAGGAGATTCTTTATCATCTAAATGACAGGTACCAACTCTTACCACAATTAATTTAAATGTGAGTCAATATAAGGAAACTGTTGAAAAGATGAACATAAAAATGTTCCACATTCATACAAGCATGGTTGCTGCAAATGAGGAAGTTAGCAGATTGAAAAAGATCAATGAAAAACTTGAGAGTGAAAAACAAGAGACTGAATTGTTGCTGGTTGAGCTTGATGCTGCTAAGCAAGAAAATGCATCCTTAAAGAAAAAATTAAAGTGTGCAAGTGAAATTGAAGCAGTATTGAGAGAAAGGCTGGAGAAGAATGAAGTGAAGCTGAAATCCTTCAAAAATGCTTCTGAGTTGATTGGCCAATATCATGAAAAGAACAAGCCATGTGTAAACATTGCCATTGGTCTTGATTATGAGGGTTTGAACAACAAAAAGAAGTATGTCAATAACAAAGGAAAATCAACTGAAACTGAGAATGTTCCAATTATTTTGAAGAAAGTTAAATCACCTTCGTTCAAGGCATGTGAGGTGAACTTCAGTGAATAAGAGTTGATCATCAAACAGGAGATAGCTGATAAGGACAAGGAAAAGAAAAATGATGAGACAACTCAGTCTTCCATCTCTGTTGAAACACTAAAAGCCAATCAAGAAACTAAGGAGCCTGTGAAGGAGATTAAAGCTGAAGAGGTCAAAAAGAAAAAGAAGAATAGAAATGGAAAGATTGGGATAAACAAAAGCAATAATTTTGCTTATGTTGCAGATGGTCCTAGAAAGAGGTGTGAGAATTGTGGATCAATGAATCACCTAACTCACCTTTATAAAAAGATTGTTAGCAATCCACCTGAAGGAGTCTGCAAGTACAATGAAGCTAAGGCTAATGATCCCTATTCATTCTGTGACAAGTTTGACTGCATTCCCTGCAACATGAAAGTGATGAAGAGTTGACACAAATTGAGAACTGATTTCATAGAATCAAAAGTTGGTTCTATATCTGAAAGGGAAAATGCTCAACAGTCTATGAATTCTATTTTATCTGAAATTTCTCATTCTACTTCTGCAAAATCAGTTAACAAGAAGAAAGTGCCCAACACAACTTGGGTAGCTAAATACACTTAATCCTCATTGTGTGCAGGGAAAAGGAAAGAAGGTCATATGGATCATTGATAGTGGATGTTCCAGGCATATGACAGGTGATAAGGCCCTGCTATCACAATTTGAGAAGATGGCTGGCCCTTTGGTGACCTTTGGAGACAACAATAAAGTTTTCACAATGGGATATGGAAATATTATTTCAGGAAATGTTGTCATTGAAGATGTAGCACTAGTTGCTGGATTAGAAGTAAATCTTCTAAGTGTTAGTCAATTTGCAGACAGAGGTTTTCAAGTTGTTTTCAACAAAGAAGATTGTGCTTTTATTAGCAGAAAGACTGGTGAAATTGCTCTTAAAGGAGTAAGAAAGGGAAGCTTGTTTGTTGCAGATTTAGACTCAACAAATAAGGATGGCGTATGTTGTTTCTACACCAAGGCATCAGAAGAGCAAAGCAAATTGTGGCATAAGAAGCTATCTCACTTGAATTTCAAAGCAATCAACACCTTAGTCAAGAAGGAGTTTGTGAGAGACATGCCTAGTCTGGAATTTGCTCAACTGAAAGTTTGTGAAGCTTGTCAGAAAGGAAAAATGAAAAGATCAAGTCACAAGTCAAAATCCGTGAATTCTATAAGTGCACCTCTGCAACTTATTCACATGGACTTGTTTGGGCCAGTAAATGTCTTGTCCATTTCAAGGAACAAATATGCCCTTGTCATGGTTGATGATTTTTCAAGATACACTTGGGTTGAGGTCATGTACTCTAAAGATGAAACTCCAAACATTATAATTGAGTACATCAAGAAAATTGAGAAGCAAGCTGAAGGAAAAGTTAGTGTGAAAAGATTGAGGAGTGATAATGGAACAGAATTCAGAAACTCAACATTAAGTGAATTCTGCAAAAGCAAAGGCATTGTTCAAGAATTTTCAGCAGCTAGAACACCTCAATTGAATGGAGTAGTTGAGAGGAAAAATAGAACATTGGTTGAAGCTGCTAGAACCTTGCTACAAGATGCTCAGTTGCCAACTAGTTTTTGGGAAAAGTCTGTTAATACTGCATGCTACACTCAAAACAGATATCTCATCAACAAAGCTCATGGCAAATCACCTTACTCAATCATGTCTAACAGGAAGCCTACAGTGAAGCATCTACATGTGTTTGGAAGCAAGTGTTATATTCTAAAAGACAACTCTGAATATGTGGGAAAATTTGACTCTAAAGTTTTTGAAGCAATTTTTGTGGGATATTCATTGGAAAGAACAGCCTACAAAGTTTATGTGATTGATCAAAAGAAAATTATGGAAAGTATAGATGTGACTTTTGATGATGACAAGTGTCCAGGCTTGGAATGCCTTGATGTAAATGATGTTGAAGCCCTTGCATTTGAGAATCTAACAATTGATAGTGATTCTGATGAGGAAGATAAAGTTGTGGCACAACAAATGACAAATGAAGAGACCTCTGAACAAAATCATGGGAATGAAAGCTCTCTTCAGACACCTGAATTTGGTGGCACAAACTCAGGGGGAGAAGGAGAGAATGGAAATGACAGTCATGGTAATACTGAAGAAAATGATGAAGGCACTAGTCAACTGACACACACACTAGAAAGTGGGATAGGAGTCATATAGTAGAAGCTATTATTGGTGATCCCTCAGCTGGTGTGAGAACTAGAAGTGCAACTGCTAATGAATGCCTATATGCATGTTTTCTATCTCAAGTAGAGCCCAAGAAAACTGAAGAAGCCCTCGTGGATCCTGATTGGATATGTGCTATGCAGGAGGAGCTGAATCAGTTTGAGAGGAACAAAGTTTGGAAATTAGTCCCTGCACCAAAGAACAAAAGCATAATTGGAACTAAGTGGGTGTACAGGAACAAAATGGATGAAAATGGAATTGTTACTAGAAACAAAGCAAGGCTGGTTGCTAAAGGCTACTCACAAGAATAGGGAATTGACTATGATGAGACTTTTGCTCCTGTTGCAAGACTAGAAGCAATAAGAATTTTTCTGGAATTTGCTGCACACTCTAATTTCAAGGTGTATTAAATGGATGTCAAGAGTGCTTTTCTTAATGGTAAACTAGAAGAAGAAGTTTATGTGCAACAACCACCTGGATTTGAAGATCCAGAATTTCCTAACTTTGTTTACAAATTACTCAAGGCTCTATATGCATTGAAATAGGCACCTAGAGCCTGGTATGATATGAAAGGAATATGTCCTAAGTCCAATCATGTATGAGGATTTAGGAATAACTTTTATGTAATCTGTTTTGATTTCATTGATATTAATAAAAGACTTGTTTTGTTTTTATTACGGGCTTTATCTATTTAAGTGTTTAAATAAGATATACCATAGTTTAGAGTAAAGCCTTTTATGGATTATGATGAGATCATAATAGTGAGACCTAAAACGATGATAACTCTAAACTTAAATAGTTCCTGGTCATAGGATTACTAACTGGTAATTAATAATCCGCAAAGATCGGTACATACTATGCTTGCTTCATTATGAAGGATGTCTGTTCTCATAGACATTTGTGTGGTGACACTATAGCTAGTATGTAGGTGCTTATTATAGAATAAGTTCACTGAACATGACTCACACAGCTGAACAACTGATGGAGTTCACTCACGTGTCAGCAGTTGTTCACATAGTGATAGTTGTACAAGTATCCTTAGACTTGAGGTCATCATAGTCATCTTGTGTACACTGAACTATGCTTTGGTTTAGTTCTTAGTCTCCAGGGACAATTATTAGGGCTCTTCTGGGTATAGGAATTTGTACACGAAGATAATGTATGATCAATAAAGGATCTACCCATTCCAGTGAAGGAAGCGAATGTTCAAGGCTGATCCACTTATGCTAGTTCAGGAATCTCTGGCCAGAGTGAATGAAATTAGAAAGGAGTTTCTAATTTGCATAGAACTACGCATAGTAAATGGTAAGCAAAGTGATTGAATTAGATAGGCTTGACACGAGATCCATGCCTTATATTTAATCGGGAACATTGTAGGGTAGAAGGAGTTTATTGTACGGTAACTATTCACTGACAGGTTCTTGGTATTCTAAGCAGTGAATTCATATTATCCGGATAGTCGCGATATGGTGAGAAGCATCACTCACGATGTAGAATAAATGTGATTAATTAATTAATCATATTTAATAAATTAGAGAATTTGTATAAATAATGATAAAATAGTTTTATTATTATTTATTTCTACTACCGGCTTAATATTGAACCTACAGGGTCACACCATAAAAAGAGAATGATTTAATGGTGGAGGAATTAATTAATAATGGCTAATAATTATTTATTTGTGAAATAAATAATTAATTGGCAAATTTAATAATTGATTAAATGAGATTTAATTGATTATAAATTAATTAAGAAAAGTTCTTAATATTATTAATTAAAGAATTTAATTTTTGGAAATTAAATCAAGAGAGAGAATTCTTTCTAAAGTCTTTAGAAAAAGGATTAATGATTAAAAGGTGTTTTAATTATTAATTAGAATAATAAATGGGATAATAATAATATTATTTATGGGAAAATTTTAGCTGAAAATTTTGCCTATAAATACACTATTATAGACCCTATTTTATTCTAACCCACATCAAACCCGAAAACCCAAAAAGTTTGGAAAACCCAATTCTCTCCACCTCCTTCCTCCTCCTTAACATCGTTTTCTTGGTGGATACCGGTGGAGTGCTTCACACTTGAGGAGCAACTGCTATGGATCTCTGATCGTTGTCTCCGAATTATTTAAAAGGTTAGATTCAATCCCTCGAATTTTTATTCACGATTTATATGCTTTTATTTGGATTTTGTATGTGTAAAAGTGTTTTGTCATGCCCCCGCTGCGTTAAAAATCCAACATTGGTATCAGAGCATAGGTTGTATATAACGACTCGTATATTTTTATTATTTAAATGTGCAATTATTGAATAATTAAATATTTAAAATATATGTATGGATTCTGTCAATTGGATGTTATTTTGTTATTAATTATATGTGATTATTGGTGTTCGAGGATAATTTGTGTAATTAGTTGTGAAGTTGTGTTGTGTTGTTTTATATTTAAAAGTGATTTCTAAAGATTTGTTTTTACAAATACTTGGATTATCTCTAAAATTATTTTTATAGCTCCCCAATTCTATTTATTATTTTTAGGAGTTTATAAAATTTAGAAATCATTATTCCAATGATTATTTAACTTTAAATGATTTTCTGATTATATTTAATTGTAAAGTCAGTATTTAATTCCAGAAATATTTAAAAAATTATGAAATTCATATTTTATTAAGTTTGAAATATTTCAAGAATTTTAAAATTATTTTGGAAAATTTTGGGATTAAATTGACCGGCGCATTGTTTCGGTTAATTGTCAAATGCGGGTCCGAGTTGCGCTTAAAAAATGATTTAAAAAAATTCTGGAAATTTTATTTTATTAACTCCTAATTATTTCGGGATTTTTAAAATTATTTTCGTGAGTTTTCAGATTGTTTTACCCGCTAAATGCTCAATTAATTCTTTGAATTACGGTGTCAGAAATTAGAAATATAGCGATAAAATCAGATAATTGCAATTGTTCTTATCTCCTGCACAAAAAGAAAATCAATCCTTTTGTTCCCAAATGGCAGCCCTGCTCTTTCTTTCTCATCTCACTCTGCCATCTCTCTCTCTCTCTCTCTCTCGCCCCCCCCACTCGATTAACTTCTCTTTCCTTCATATATTCGTTCCTGTCTTTTTCCCCTCTATTTCCGATCACCGCCGCATTCATCTTCTCCAGTGGCTTTTCGGTGAGTTGCCGCTCGGTGGTAGCTTCGAGGTATACATATATATACATATTCCGTGTATGTCTATGTGTGTCAGTGGTGTGTGTTGCCGGTGCTCAGATATATGTGTCCCTGTTGTCTTGCTTTTCTGGGTGGCCGTGATGTTTTTCCGGCTGCCCTGTTCGGTGATACACGCGCGTGCGTGCGTTTCTTGAATTGATGGTTCTTTCTGTTGTTCTGAACTTCTGATGAACTGGAATTGGTGAAATTCGACTGATTATTTTGGATTATTCGGTTAATTTCTGAAAATTCGAAGTAAATATTTAAAATATTTACTCGAATTATTTGGTAAAATATTTTGAATAAATCCCCATAATTGTTCGAATTTTATTTTTGAAGGGTACGAGTTAATCGGTGAAACTCGTGACTGGAAACCCGATACGGGTACCTTCGGGTTTTTCCGCCGTCGGCAATGAGCCTCGGCGAGCCGATGGTGGGCTATGATGAATATTTCTGAGCCCTATGATTTAAAATACAAAATACGAATAAAATTTATAAAATGCGAATTAAAATGTAAAAATGCGAGTATTAATTGATAATTGTTTTTAATTGGTATTTATAAATTTGCGAATTGATATTGTGAACTGAAATCGGTGGTTGGGAATTGGATTGTAGTTGGTTTGAATTTGGTTGTGATTGATTTGACGTCGGGATCTTCGACGGGTTAGCCGATAATTAAAGGAGGTGCTGCCCAATTTCCGGAAAATTAAATTACGGATATGCGAGGCCGTACATAGTAATTATCGGAACGTCGATCGATTATATATAAGTACTTTATACGAATCATGATTATGTGTTGTGATGTAATACTTTGCTAAAACATATAACCCTAATTTTGAAAATGGACAGATATACATATTTTCTGAAAACGAACACCGAACCGACTTTCGAGAACGTGAACCCTAATCGATACGTGTATCATAATATTGAGTATGTTGCGAATCGGGTTTTGTTAACGTACGCGTAGATTTTTAGCAAGGATATGTCAAGCATAATTGAATGTCTAAATTAGGGTATTTCGACTCTGTAGGTTCTAGTCGGAAGGCCCAAGAGTTGGCATTGGTCTAATAATAGCCTAGTGGACAGTCGACGAGCTCAGTAAAGTTCCAATCGAAGGACCTGAGTATTGAAGTTGATTCCAGGGTAATCTAGTGATTAGACGTTAAAGCCTGAGCGTCTGTGTCGGCTCAAGATCAATCGATAATATTGGTAAAGCTATGCAAGGCAAGTACCCCTGACCATTCTTTTATGGTTCAGTATATGTGAATAACTAAATGTTTTACTTTCGTAATGGAACAGAAATATTTTAAGTTACGTATCCCCTGGGTTTAAATTGTTTTGTTAATTTGTGTTTTGGGGGGAAAAGTAACTTATGAAATACCTATCTCTAAGTTCTAAATAAAATGATAATGTTTTGGAAAGTGTGCTGTGATAGAATGGTTTTGATAAGAGATAGGTAAGTGATTTGGAAAACTGGATAAAAATGATCAGATAATTGGATGAGTGTGCGCAGAAGGCCCGTAACGGCCTGGAAGTTAGCGTAAGAGGCGAAGTGGTTGCGCACCCTGTTATAACCATCAGCCCGGCGTGACAGAGACCTAGCTAGTCTCTGAGTTCCGGAACAAGTTTCATAGGATAGCCTTATCAGCTGTCTCACCACGGATCATCTAAGACTGTTATATCTGAGCAAGTGATTTTGAGGTTCCCGGAGAGGAACAAGTTTTATAGGTCCTGTGATGGGACATGTTTTATGGTTCCCGTAACGGAACAAATGGTCTTGGGTCCCCGTAACGGGACAAATAGTTTTATGGGTCCTGTGATGGGATGGAAGATTTGAAAATGAAAGTAGCATGCTAGAATTTAACTTTGGTATTTACACAACACAGTTAATGAAATGTTTTATAGAGCATGCTAGCTATTGAGATCCAGTTTTCAACAGTTCATCAGTTTCATCGGTTTTCACATGTTTTCTTGTTTTATAAACGAGTTAAGATTTCTGTTCCTATAAATGTTTAGTATAATTGTTTTGATTATTATTCATATAGTGGTACTGCTGAGCAATTGATTGCTCACCCTTGCAAAAATGTTTTATATATGTATTGCAGATACCTAGGAGATTCTTCAGTGGTAGTCGGGGCAGAGTTCCAGTTCCTTCCGTGTCAGGCTCCTCTGAGGTGGTTGTGTCGGACTAGAAAGTGGTCTGTTGAGTTGCTATATTTTCAAGGTGGTTGTAATGAATTAGTTTTGTGGTAAATTATAACCTAAATCATACTTAAACCTGGTAAAGATCTTGGTAAGAGGGGTCGTGATTATGTTTTATTAGTGAAATAAATTTTATTATGCTGGTTGTTATGTTGTGGATGACGTCAACTCCTGACCCCGGGGTTGAGGCCGTCACAGTTGGTATCAGAGCTACAGGTTTGAGTCCCTGATTTAGGTTAGGAATAGAGTCAAAAGAGTGCAAGAAGGTATATATATATATGTGAGTCAGCAACTCAACCAGAGGAGCGAGTCTATGAGTTCAGCCAAGGGTTTCAGAGATGTAACCCTAATGTCTATTGAGGAATGGCTGGAACTGCCCTAGGTTGTAGTAAGTCTTCCTTGTGTATATGTATCACTAGCAATGTCTGGTAGAGGTTTCTAGTTTCCTTCTCGAGGTTCTATCAGTTGATTGGGGCAAATAATACATATGATTTGACTATTTGTCTGTGTGACAAAGGGTCTGGTGGGCCGCCACCATATTATGTGTTGTAAACTATATGGTACTAAGACTGGCCATCTTACGTACTTATATGGTTGCTCCCAATCATATCAGCATCTTCTTCACTTTTCTTTTAGAATGGATTATCTTGATTTCGAAATTTTATTTGGCATTTTATGGCAATGAATTTCCTTCAGTAATCTCTGTGGTCAGACCATCCTAGTTATGGAAAGTAAACAAAGAGTTGACCGTCAGGAGAAGTAAAAGTTCTGTATCCGGCTGCTATTTTGGAATAACGACAGCGAAAAGGATTGGCGATCTATTGGAGAAGGTTTTTGTCTTAGAAAAGTTAATTCAGTGGTATGCGAGTCTATGGCAAATGATAGGAAACCACCTTTAGAAGAGTGGTTGGTTGAAACTTGGACTAGTATACCCAGCAGGATTCAGAGTTCCTTAAGCCTGACCTGGGTTGCGAGGTTGGTTTTTTATTAGTTGTGGCTGATATGGACAACCCTGTTTTGTTATGTTGGTTGGTGATACATATGGTTACTAGTATGTTATGTGTTACAGTATTGTGAATCGTGGAGTTGAGTGGTGGCAGTTGATTAGTATACTTATTGGTGGTTTGGTTGATGGTGATGGATTGATATGGTTGTTGGTTGATTGTTGGTGTCGGCTTGAGTCCGACTGGTAGTCAATAATACAGAGGAAATGCTGCCCAAATTTTTGAAAAAATACCCTACTTTTAAAGATGCAACGTATACTTTTGAGTGTTATTGATGTTTCTGTTGATACTCCAGTTGATCAATTAAAATAGAGAGTTAGTTAATTTTACCAACTAATGGTCAGTTAGATAGAAGTTGGTCCCAATTAGATTAAGTTAAATTCTGATGTGATTTTCAGATCCGGAAACAAAGAATGTTCAATGCTTCAAATGTGGTCATGAGGGTCATCATGCACCGGAATGCAATCCAGAAAATCAAGGAGTTACTTGTTACCATCGTGGGAAGGTTGGGCATATTGCAAGGAGTTGTGGAATGGTTATTCCAGGTACTATATCCCAAGGGCTAACATCCAGCACAACTAGAGGCAGAACTTTCAGAGTAATCAAGAGATCGAACGCCTAGGATTCGGGCGTAGTTGTAAGTGCATTCTCTCTCAACTCCATACATGTTAAAGTTTTATTTGATTCAGAAGCATATAAGCCCTTATACCAAAGAAATGTGTGAGTAAAGCGAATTCGATATTGGAAGACTTAGTCGAGCCTTTAATCATTGGAGTGGTCAATCAAGATAGACTTTCAGTGAGTCACTTCTATTTTAACTATCAATTAGAATCCATGAGTATTCTTTTCAGCTAATCTGACACCCGTCGAGTTAGAGGAGTTTGATGTGATTTTAGTAACGGATCGGTTGTCAAGTCATAAGGAAAAAGTTGAATCTCAGAAGAAGCGAATTGTAAAGTGTGCAGAAGCCAATAGTAGGGTAAGTTTCTAAGTGTAGAAGTAATATAAGAAGTTCTTCCAATTATGCAAAAAAGGGGTAATAAGCTAAGGATATAAAGTAGATCCACCATGTGTAAAGATACGAAGAAGAAAATACTTAAGCTAGAGGAAGTTGAGTAATATATGAATGCCCTGGAGTTTCTTTGAAGGCCCGTGGATGAAATAATTAGCTCGATAATTGTAAAAGATATTAGTAAGGAAGGTGAGTATACCAGATATAGTCCCTTGGGTTGCACCAGAGATGTTGCTGAAAAGAAGGATGAAATTATGAGAATGTGTAATGATTATCGGGAGTTTAATAAAACGACGAATAAGAATAAGTAACCCTATTAAGAACTGATTATTTATATAGCCTAATTCAAGGAATGTGTTATTTCTCGGGGATTGACTTAAGATCTAGCCTGAGAACGTATCGAAGACTGCAGTTAAAATAAAATATGGGCATCACAATTTTTGGTAATGTATTTGGATTAACAAGTGTATCAGTTAGTGAACATGGTGTATAAGGAGTGCTTGGATAAGCATGATTATATTTATTGATAACATCCTCAGCTATTCAAGGACCAAGGATGTCCATGTGGAACGCCCAAGGATTTCCCTACGAAGATTAGAAGGGAAGCAACTATATATTAAGTTTCAAGTATGAATTTTGGCTGAAAGTAACAAATGATTCTGATTATTCCATTAACGACTATTTAAGCAAATCCGGTGTAGTAACAGATGCCCTGTGCAGAAGGAGAGAACTATATGTGATTAAAATTACTGGCGAGTTAATAAAAGAATTGGAAAAAGTGGAATGTGAAGTTCAAATATCTGAAAGTGAGAAGAAGTGAATATATGAGATTACTTTCCAGCCTAAACTGATGGAAAAGAGTAGGAGGTGTTCGAATGTTTGGAAACTAAGTTAAAAATAAGCACATCCGTAGACGAAGGGTCAAAAGGAAGAGACGATTTAAACAATATAATATATGTTAAGAGTATATATATATATTCTGGATCTAAAAGGAAACTGAGGTAATCACCTACCATTGATTGAGTTTGCTATGTTAATAGTTATCATGCTAGTAAGGGAATGCTACCTTGTAAAGCCCCATGTGAGCATAATTGCGAGTTCCCCTCTATTGAGAGAAAGTGGGAGTAGAAATGTTGTTAGGTCCTGAGTCAATTCAGCGCACCAAGAACGTAGTGGTGTTGATTCGGAAAAGAGTTGAAGCAGCTCAGGATGGACAAAGAAAGAAGACGGATTTGCATCGAAAGAGTATAAATATAGAAGTAGGATCATTGGTATTGATAAAATCTTCACCTCGGAAGAGATTGGTTGAGTTTGATTAGAAGAGACGAGTTGACTCCTAAATATATGAAACCGTTTGAGATATCGGGGAAGATAGATAAAGTTGCTCATGAGTTAGTGTTGCTGTAGCAGTTGTAGCAAATTTATAGTGTGTTTCACTTGTCAATGTTAAAGCAATATGTTTCTGATTCGAACCAAGTCGTTGATTAAGAGCCAATGGGCTCTCATCCAAATTGTTCTGTGAAGGATGATCGATCCAAATCCTAGATCGTTAAGAGCGAGTCCTTAGGATTGAGTTCATGTCTATAGTGAGCATGCTTTGAATAAATCCTCAAGTAGAAGAGTCTACTTGGGAGTTAGAGTCAGATATGCTTGACAAATATCCTCACTTGTTTAGTTAAGTCAGATTCTGAGGACAGAATCTTTTTAAGGGGGGAAGAATATAACGACTCGTATATTTTTATTATTTAAATGTGCAATTATTGAATAATTAAATATTTAAAATATATGTATGGATTCTGTCAATTGGATGTTATTTTGTTATTAATTATATATGATTATTGGTGTTCGAGGATAATTTGTGTAATTAGTTGTGAAGTTGTGTTGTGTTGTTTTATATTTAAAAGTGATTTCTAAAGATTTGTTTTTACAAATACTTGGATTATCTCTAAAATTATTTTTATAGCTCCCCAATTCTATTTATTATTTTTAGGAGTTTATAAAATTTAGAAATCATTATTCCAATGATTATTTAACTTTAAATGATTTTCTGATTATATTTAATTGTAAAGTCAGTATTTAATTCCAGAAGTATTTAAAAAATTATGAAATTCATATTTTATTAAGTTTGAAATATTTCAAGAATTTTAAAATTATTTTGAAAAATTTTGGGATTAAATTGACCCGCGCATTGTTTCGGTTAATTGTCAAATGCGGGTCCGAGTTGCGCTTCAAAAATGATTTAAAAAAATTCTGGAAATTTTATTTTATTAACTCCTAATTATTTCGGGATTTTTAAAATTATTTTCGTGAGTTTTCAGACTGTTTTACCCGCTAAATGCTCAATTAATTCTTTGAATTACGGTGTCAGAAATTAGAAATATAGCGATAAAATCAGATAATTGCAATTGTTCTTATCTCGTGCACAAAAAGAAAATCAATCCTTTTGTTCCCAAATGGCAGCCCTGCTCTTTCTTTCTCATCTCACTCTGCCATCTCTCTCTCTCTCTCTCTCTCTCTCGCCCCCCCACTCGATTAACTTCTCTTTCCTTCATATATTCGTTCCTGTCTTTTTCCCCTCTGTTTCCGATCACCGCCGCGCTCATCTTCTCCAGTGGCTTTTCGGTGAGTTGCCTCTCGGTGGTAGCTTCGAGGTATACATATATACATATTCCGTGTATGTCTATGTGTGTCAGTGGTGTGTGTTGCCGGTGCTCAGATATATATGTCCCTGTTGTCTTACTTTTCTGGGTGGCCGTGATGTTTTTCCGGCTGCCCTGTTCGGTGATACACGCGCGTGCGTGCGTTGCTTGAATTGATGGTTCTTTCTGTTGTTCTGAACTTCTGATGAACTGGAATTGGTGAAATTCGACTGATTATTTTGGATTATTCGGTTAATTTCTGAAAATTCGAAGTAAATATTTAAAATATTTACTCGAATTATTTGGTAAAATATTTTGAATAAATCCCCATAATTGTTCGAATTTTATTTTTGAAGGGTACGAGTTAATCGGTGAAACTCGTGACTGGAAACCCGATACGGGTACCTTCGGGTTTTTCCGCCGTCGGCAATGAGCCTCGGCGAGCCGATGGTGGGCTATGATGAATATTTCTGAGCCCTATGATTTAAAATACAAAATACGAATAAAATTTATAAAATGCGAATTAAAATGTAAAAATGCGAGTATTAATTGATAATTGTTTTTAATTGGTATTTATAAATTTGCGAATTGATATTGTGAACTGAAATCGGTGGTTGGGAATTGGATTGTAGTTGGTTTGAATTTGGTTGTGATTGATTTGACGTCGGGATCTTCGACGGGTTAGCCGATAATTAAAGGAGGTGCTGCCCAATTTCCGGAAAATTAAATTACGGATATGCGAGGCCGTACATAGTAATTATCGGAACGTCGATCGATTATATATAAGTACTTTATACGAATCCTGATTATGTGTTGTGATGTAATACTTTGCTAAAACATATAACCCTAATTTTGAAAATGGACAGATATACATATTTTCCGAAAACGAACACCGAACCGACTTTCGAGAACGTGAACCCTAATCGATACGTGTATCAAAATATTGAGTATGTTGCGAGTCGGGTTTTGTTAACGTACGGGTAGATTTTTAGCAAGGATATGTCAAGCATAATTGAATGTCTAAATTAGGGTATTTCGACTCTGTAGGTTCTAGTCGGAAGGCCCAAGAGTTGGCATTGGTCTAATAATAGCCTAGTGGACAGTCGACGAGCTCAGTAAAGTTCCAATCGAAGGACCTGAGTATTGAAGTTGATTCCAGGGTAATCTAGTGATTAGACGTTAAAGCCTGAGCGTCTGTGTCGGCTCAAGATCAATCGATAATATTGGTAAAGCTATGCAAGGCAAGTACCCCTGACCATTCTTTTATGGTTCAGTATATGTGAATAACTAAATGTTTTACTTTCGTAATGGAACAGAAATGTTTTAAGTTACGTATCCCCTGGGTTTAAATTGTTTTGTTAACTTGTGTTTTGGGGGGAAAAGTAACTTATGAAATACCTATCTCTAAGTTCTAAATAAAATGATAATGTTTTGGAAAGTGTGCTGTGATAGAATGGTTTTGATAAGAGATAGGTAAGTGATTTGGAAAACTGGATAAAAATGATCAGATAATTGGATGAGTGTGCGCAGAAGGCCCGTAACGGCCTGGAAGTTAGCGTAAGAGGCGAAGTGGTTGCGCACCCTGTTATAACCACCAGCCCAGCGTGACAGAGACCTAGCTAGTCTCTGAGTTCCGGAACAAGTTTCATAGGATAGCCTTATCAGCTGTCTCACCACGGATCATCTAAGACTGTTATATCTGAGCAAGTGATTTTGAGGTTCCCGGAGAGGAACAAGTTTTATAGGTCCTGTGATGGGACATGTTTTATGGTTCCCGTAATGGAACAAATGGTCTTGGGTCCCCGTAACGGGACAAATAGTTTTATGGGTCCTGTGATGGGACGGAAGATTTGAAAATGAAAGTAGCATGCTAGAATTTAACTTTGGTATTTACACAACACAGTTAATGAAATGTTTTATAGAGCATGCTAGCTATTGAGATCCAGTTTTCAACAGTTCATCAGTTTCATCGGTTTTCACATGTTTTCTTGTTTTATAAACGAGTTAAGATTTCTGTTCCTATAAATGTTTAGTATAATTGTTTTGATTATTATTCATATAGTGGTACTGCTGAGCAATTGATTGCTCACCCTTGCAAAAATGTTTTATATATGTATTGCAGATACCTAGGAGATTCTTCAGTGGTAGTCGGGGCAGAGTTCCAGTTCCTTCCGTGTCAGGCTCCTCTGAGGTGGTTGCGTCGGACTAGAAAATGGTCTGTTGAGTTGCTATATTTTCAAGGTGGTTGTAATGAATTAGTTTTGTGGTAAATTATAACCTAAATCATACTTAAACCTGGTAAAGATCTTGGTAAGAGGGGTCGTGATTATGTTTTATTAGTGAAATAAATTTTATTATGCTGGTTGTTATGTTGTGGATGACATCAACTCCTGACCCCGGGGTTGAGGCCGTCACAATGCATATAGATCTGTGGTAAAAATTTCAGAATTTTATGTGCTTGTATGAATTAATTATGATTTTTACAAGTTATATCATGAATTAATTTTGTCTGTTGAGAAATCATTTCTCAGAATAATTTTGAATATTGATCTGGGTTCTACAAGTGTTGTAGATCGTCTGGGTATTTTTTTCATAATTTTATGATGTATAGATTTTTTATTATGAATTTTTGAAGTTCTTGTAATTAAAATTCGTAATTAAATAAGTAAATATATGTATATAAAGTATATATATGTTTATATCTGTACTGTTGTCATCTGCTGTTAATGCTGTCTGTGTTGGCACGGAAAGAAAGAGAAGTCAGGTACGGCTGTGCGCTGTTCGAGAAGAAAAGAAAAGGCGGCTGCTGAGAAAAAAAAGGGGTGTAACGGATTCCGGGAATGCGTTACACACCTGTGGCGCATTCACGGAATGCGTTACACTCTTTAATGGCTTAAAAGGGGTGTAACGCATCACCGGAATGCGTTACAGGGCTTGTAACGCGTTCCTGTAATGCGTTACAGCCCGTCTGTTGATTTTAAAATTGATTTTCTGGGAGTTTCGTAACTCCGTTTTGGGCGTGCAATATACCGTTGGATTCGTTTTTCCGGGACGGATCTAATGGAGTGATCAATTTTAGTTTATATAAAAGTTTTGAACTGTTTATATTTCCGGAAGTGTTTTAAAGCTGTTTTTAACTGTTTTAATTGATTTTAAATGCTTCATGTGATACATAGAGATGTATAATGCTTAGACTAATGTGCTAGATGATGTAACATGCCTACCTTGATGTTTATTTATGTTGATATATGTGATATATGCTTAGTTTATCATGCGATGATAGATTTAGGTGAAATTAAATAAACATAAGGCGTTTGTTAGACAACCTAGTATAGTGAAATTGTTTCATAACCTTAATAATAATATTATGAATACAATCATGAGATTCTTGTGTTTATGAAACACGTAATTGAATATGAATTTTCGATATGAGAGAAAGGATGATTCTGTCAACAACAGATTTCTATCTGTAAGAAAGGGTTATTAAGTGACGCCTCTTGACAATGCTCCACCCGATCTGGGAATCATCTAATTATTGATTATTGATTTGAAATATTTAATTTAAAAGGAAGAATCTCTTTATAATATGATTATGATTGTAACGTAATATAATCCCTCTAAATTTAAATAATATCAAGTAGTAATTGGCCAATGACACAACGGGCTTGTGTCGGTCATAGCCTTCCAACATGATAGAAAAGTAGTTCTTATTTTTGAATCATTGTCGGTTCGTGCTACAGCCGATGGCTTTGATTTCAAAATAAGAAATACTTGTCTATTACATAAAGATGTGTACATTGAATAAGAATCTAAAGGTCGGTACGTGCTACAGCCGTGGGCCTTTGGGGACTGATTCAACTGTACGGAATGTTGGGTTAGACTTGACTTAGAATATTGAGTTTGTCGTGCCACAGCCGTGACTCAATTATTCAAGAGGCTAAAGTTTGATTAGGGAATAACATTAGATGTAATTGACAAGAGTTGTCTGCCTATTGAACATTACATGGCGTTTCGTGCCACAGTCGGGGTTGTGTAATGGAATGTAGGATCCCTATTCCCACTAGCATTATGAATGCTTAATTTTTCATGTAGGGGGTTGAATAAATTAGGAAAACTAGTGGGAGCCACTTATGAATAAAGACCCGATTCATATAGTGTTTTGAAATGAAATCGAATATTTGCTAAGTGTTGTTATGTGTTTATCATTTACAGATTTACTTTGTATGTTATGTTTTCTGCACTATCACTCAGGAGCATACTAGATGCTCACAAATTGACTGGTCCTAATTATGCTGACTGGCTTCGAAACTTGAGAATTGTTCTCAGGATTGAAAAGCTGGAATACGTGATTGACTCACCTAAGCCTACTGAACCTGCTAGTGATGCACATAATGATGAACATGTTGTGTATCGTAAGTGGATAGATGATGCAAATGTTGCTCAATGCATCATGCTAGCTTCCATGAACATTGAGCTACAGAAGCAACATGAGCATATGGATGCTCACACTATCCTCATGCATCTACAAGAGTTGTATGATGTGGCGGGGAGGACAGCTTGATATGAGATATCGAAGGAGCTGTTCGGTTGTAGGATGTCTGAGGGATCATCTGTGAATGACCATGTACTTAAGATGATCAATTTGATTGAACGTCTTGGACAACTTGGTTTTGCCATGGATGGGGAGCTGAGCCAAGACTTGGTCTTGCAATCGCTTCCGAGTTCGTTCTCGCAGTTTGTTGTGAACTTTCACATGAATAAGTTGGATGTCAGCCTGCCTGAACTCCACAACATGTTGAAGACTGCGGAATCGAATTTTCCCCCTAAGAAGAGTTCTGTTCTTCTAATTGGTGAAGGTTCCAATCCTAAGAAAAGGAAGAGGAACTCTTCCAAGAAGAAGAAAGTAGGTGAGAAAACGCCGGTTCCACCAAAAGCTGAAGACCCCAAGAGCAAAGTTGTTTGCTTTCACTGTAACAAGGTGGGGCACTGGAAGAGGAACTGCAAGGTTTACCTTGCAGAATTGAAGAAGAAGTGTAATAACCCCCAAAATTTTCAACTTTTTGTAACCCTTGTGAATAGTGTTTTAGCTGAATGAGAAAACTTTTCATGCCACACTATGTAGGGGTTCTGTTATGGATATTCTGAGATTTTATTAGTACTCTATACAGTATATGAGTGTATGTAAAGATCGTTAGAATCCAATTCCGAACACTTTGGTTTTTTTCCCGGAAATCCACTAGAAACGGAGAGAATTGAGTATAAGGTAACAGGATAAAAAGGATTTAAATTAAAGGATTATAATAGAGGATCATAAAAAGGAATATAATGTATTGAGAAAGGTTAAGGGAACCTAAGTAATAAGATCTCGGAAATGATCCTTCAAACGATAAACGAGAACGAAAGTTAAGCGAACCGTATAACAGATCAGCGGTCATTAGGCAAACAATTAGGAAGTTAATCAAAGGGATTAGAGAGAGTGATGTCACCCAACCAATGAGAAGAGGACAAGGAGGGAAAGATGACATCACCACATGACATGGGCATGACATGGGAATGAAGGAGATGTGGTGGCTTTTTAACCACACAAAATCAAGGGCAACTAGGTAATTTAGTAAAACAAACACAAAATCAAACCAACCAAGCCAAGCAAATCATTTTTCATCAAAATCAAAAAAGAAACCAAGGCATTGTTTTTCATGCTCTCGACTTTTTGACATTTTAAAGGCAAGGAAATTCAAAATCAAAGATCCAAGCTTCCTAAATTGGTGAGTTAATTCCCTAATCATCTTTATGCTTAGTTAGGGCTATATCATGAGTTTAAGCCATCAATTCCTTCTCAATCTTCTTCATTTAATCAAAGAAGAAGATAATGAATAGTGTTTTCAAGTTTTTAACTTGAATTTTTTCTTGATTTCCTTGAAGATCCAAGCATTCCTAAGACTTCTCAAAGCTTCTTAAGGCTTCCTAGCTCCTCCCACCACTTCAAGGAAGGTATATCATCTCCAAACCCTAGATTCCTATGTATTATAAGATGATTTTGATTAGTAGGGTGATATTGTAGCTTAATGTTTGTGATTTAGAGTTGGGGATTGAAATGGTATTTAAATGGAATGGTAAATGTTGTTGTTTTAGTTAAAAGATTGTAGTATAGTTAAATTCAAGCTTAGGCATAAGTATGAATGTTAAAATTGAATTGGTTGGGGCTGATATGATGTGATAAGGATGGATGTTGGTTGTATGTTTGATTTTAGGTTGAATTGGGTTGGTTTTGAATGGTTTTAAATTGGGAAATCGCATAAACATAGCCGTCGTAACGTCCGATTTTCTTTAGACTGTTTTTGTGCATAACATTAGGACCCGAGAGCCCCCTGCTAGATTTTAACCATTGCCATGTTTAGATAGTTCATGTTACGAGCTTCGTTTTGATATGTAGTTCGTTCGATTCCGATGCACGGTTTAGGAGAAACGACCGTTTCAAGTAACAGCGTTTCGCGAACGAAACTTTTCCCCTCGCCTTACTTTGAAACATAGGTTAAAGACCAAAAATGGTTAATTAATGTATGAAACATTTATGGTAAGTGTGTTAGGCAGTTGGTAAGACACTCACGAAGGAATCGCCTTAAAACTCGTAAAGGTTAAATTATTAAAAATGGTGGAGCCGAGGGTACTCGAGTGACTTAAGCGAATCAGTAAGCGCAAAACAAGCGTTAGAGTCTAAGTTAGTTAAAGTATAGATTTACAAGTGACTTTGGTTTAATTCCAACTTACTTGTTGTTTATAGGTTACCAAACTCGTCCCGAGCCTTTTATCACCCCAAGTCGCTCAGGCAAGTTTTCTACCCGTTATAACTGTTGTTGTGATGTATATATGTATATGCATTATCTTGCGATAGATGCATGTTGGTTAATTAGCAAATGTTGCAGTATATTGAAGCATGCTGCTATGGTATATATATATATGCATGTCTGTTTCGTATTCTTTCCATATATATCTGTTGATTCAGTTGATAATACCTATGCTAGAGAATAGTGGTAATTTGCATATACCCTTAGTATAGGGACCCAAAGGTGAAAACATTTTCTAAAACCGGGAGTCGAGGATCCCGAGTAGATTTTGGTATATATGTTTATATATATATATATTTATATATATATATGGTCATAGTTTTCAAAACTATTAATCGAATAAGGTTTATTAGATAACTTTATTTTTATTATTGAATATTATTTCGAATATTCATTCGAGGACTTATGACTCCTTTTATTTTATTATTTGAATATTATTTGAATATTCATTCGAGGGCTTATGACTCAGTTTATATTATTTAATGAATATTATTTGAATATTCATTTGAGGATCTATGACTCCGATTATTTGCTGAGATATGTTCTTTATTTTATTAAAGAATAAGGTGTAAATAATCAGACTTATTTTCGATTATTCAAATAAAGATAGTACTTTTATATAAGTATATCTTTGGTTATTTAATATCCATTTCAAGTATAAGTTTTAATACTTCTACTTCGATTATTTTTATAAGGATTATCTTTATGAGAATATTATTTAAATAATAATATTCTGGCATTTTCTAAATATACTGGGGACTGATTTACTTCATTAAATCAGCTTTACTCCAAACACTCTTTAAAGTGTTTTCGAGTCTTCAAAATGATTTTTAAAAGTTAGAGCGGATCCCAAAACTCATTTTTTTATATTTAAGATCTTCCTTTTTAAGGGGATTTAAATACTCACTCAAAACATGAGGGATCCGGCTCTGTGGTGTATTTTATATTCGCAACAAGGTTGCAGTTTTGGTAAATGAATTGATTACTTACCCAACGTTCGGGAAGTAAGTCCATCTATTGAGTCGGCATAAGCAACATGGGCTCAGTGGGCGTCCATGATAGTGTAAGTGGCTCAGTGGGAGTCCATCAAATGCATAAGTGGCTGAGTGGCAGTCCAGCATAAGGTCCTATTACGACCAGGGTGATGACCAGTGGGGAATTCGTCCATCTACTAGTAGAAAAGGTTACTTATTAGTATCTTTGCCTGATCAGCAAGATATCTGGTTTATGCCAAAATTCTTTTCCTTTCCAAATTTATTGGATATTGCAATTCTGTTCATACTTTACATGACAGAGGTTTTCAGGAATGTATAAAGAAGATGTATATGTGGATATATATATATATCAGAACTTAATGAAGTATATCATAACTTCATTTCCTTTAATAATATTTCAAAGGTTTAATCTATTCAAATCTTGTCTGGTAGTCTCATCTATGTGATGAACTGTTGAAAGCTCATTATACTTTGAACAGTGGTAGTTCAAGTAGCTTTATAAATGATATAAGTATAGTGAAGTATTTGGTAACTTCATCCCTTGTTTTTACTTATATCTAGTAAGTAATTATCTTACACTTGATAAAAGATTCTAGTAAGTATCCATTTAGATACTTATATTATTGTTATCACTACATATTATCTTGCGAGCTGTAAGGCTCACTCTTGCTTTATTTCTTCATCACACAACAACAGTTAGGAAAGATGGCCAGACTCCAGCAGACCCAGCGCAAGCGCGTGGGAAGCGTCCCGCGTCTTCCCGATGATGTTGTAGCTGCTATAGCTGCAGAGGTAGATCTATTGTAGATCAGACCATCTACTTTTGAGAATCAATTATGTATAATTATAACTTGTGGCAGATAATGACAATTAACTGTAAATTTATCAAGTAATCATTTTGGGTTGTAATAACTTTTAAATTGTGGATTCAAAGACTTGTACTTATTTCAATTTCATCTCTGAGACTATAACGGGTTGTGGTGTGTGTTAGTGTGGGGTCACAGCATAAGGTTATTATTATTAATTAAGTGAAGTGATATTGTGGAAAGAAAGACCGTGACGACCCGGATCCCCGACCCCGGATCTGGGGGTGTTACAGAAATGGTATCAGAGCTAAGCGTTATAAACCTCAGAGATGATGTGTCGATATAATAACAAACTCACAAAGATAATAAGAACTCTTGCCAAGTTCATGGTCGAACTACTTAAAGTAGTGCTGACAGTTAAAACCCTTACGGGAACCCTTATAAGTATCATGATAGTAACTTAGCTCGTTTAATGCGTAGGCGCCTGAGATAGAGGACCCTGAGATGTTCGAGCGTGAGCATGATGAGGCACTGCTAGATGTTGAGGATCAGGAGGAGCCTGAGATGGAGGAGGATGAGGAGGACCCCTCAGAGGAGTCAGAGACGGAGGTCATTGCTATTTCAGATGAGGAGGACCCCTCAGAAGAGTCAGAGGCAGAGGTTATTGCTATTCCAGAAGAGGAGGACCCGGATGAGGTCCCAGTAGCTGAGGAGCGTGTTGGACCTATGGTAGTGTATGTTGGTACCCCATTACCCACACTTTCGGTGGTCAGAGCCCCTACCCCTCCACCACTATCTTGGATGCCCGATGATGACAGCTCAGAGACCCATACTTCCGAGCCTAGGCAGACCGAGGAGGCACCCTCAGCGGCTCCGGATTCACCACCTCTTGACCCTGCCCACAGGCAGTCTTCGTTAGCTCATGGATATGTTCAGGATGTTCTGAGGACCCGAGTGCCGAGGGCCGACTGGACGAGGCCAGGAGGGAGTTGGATGCGGAGAGGGCGGGTAGGCGTACCCGAGCTTATGAGACTAGGGCTTCTATACCCCGATCCTTGAGGAGGGAGCTTATGGGGATAGAACTCACATCCCGAGCGAGGCTCAGATCGCTCCAGGGGGACAGGCATGGTAGGATCTCCAGGCGGCAGGCCGACTATATCTTCCATCGTGCGATGGAAAGGGTATGGGAGCTGACCCGCTCCGGTGTGTGATTCAGGATTGACGATGGAATAGTCTAGTTGTCTAGTTAGCCGAGGCCTTAGTAAGAGCCAATTTTCCGGGATAGTTGACTTATATATAGCATCCCTTTTTCTGACTAGACAGATAGACTCTTGTGTATCACTTTTGGGACAGATGACTGTAGCACTGTTGTACTTTTGACCAGATCAAACTATGTATTTCTCGCATTATGTATATATTTGTTTCCTTTTGGTTCAGTTCCATAGTGACGGGATCACTGTTTTTATCATTATTATTACTGCACTTCGTATTAGAACTTTCTTAAAATAATAGAATTGCGATATACGTTCTCCCCATTATGAAGCTGTGCAAGGCACAATGTTGTATATGATTGTGACCTAACGTTGAATTTCCCAATAATTTTTTTTTTTATTATCAGAATCATGCCGCCAAGAAAGATTGGAACTAGGGCGAACCCTGGATCTGAGGACCAGGGAAGCCATAACCAGGATGATGGGAACCAGGAACACAGTGAAGAGGAAGATGAGGATTATGTGGAACAGGATGACTCCCTGTATGAAGAGGAAGAGGAAACATATGATGTTGAGGGATTTGAGATAGAGGCTGAAGAAGGAGAAACCGAGGTTGAGCAACCAGTACCAAACCCAGGCATGGATCCCATGGGCTAGTTCATGCAACTCCTAAGGCAGAATTTGGAACGTCAACCCAACCCACCCCCTCAAGGAAATAACAATACTGTGGCAAACTCTTTCAGGGCTTTTAAGTCCCTTAAGCCCCCTGAGTTCCACGGATCAGCCGACCCAGTTGAGGCAAGGGCATGGTTAAAGGAAATGGAGAAATCTTTTGAGATTTTGAGTACCGATGAGGCACAGAAGACTGTATTTGCTACCTACCTTCTGAAAGGAGAAGCTAACTACTGGTGGGAGGCCAAGAAAAACATGGAGACAGATGCTATTATAACCTGGGAGAGATTTAGTCAGTTGTTTCTGGGAAAGTATTTCCCGAGGTTTATGGAAAACCAGATGGAGCTCAAGTTCTTGGAGCTAAAGCAGAATAACTTGTCTGTAGCAGAGTATAAAGCAAAATTTACTGAGTTATCAAGGTTTGTGCCGGAGTTTGTAAGCACCGAGGAAAAGAAAGCTAGGAGGTTTCAGCAGGGACTGAAACCGTGGATTCAGAATAGGGTGGCAATCCTTGAGCTTACGGACTATGCCACTCTGGTGCAAAAGACAACGATTGTAGAAGTCGGAAGTGAACAGATGCAGAAGGAAAGAGAGAAGAAAGGAATAAAGAGGAAAAGTGTGAGCATGGGTGGAGGTTCCGCAGGAAGGAGCTTCCCAACTAGATTTAATCGAGGAGCAGTGTCCCTACCAGGAAGGAACACTGGGTTTAAGCGGCCAATGAGTGTGAGCGTGAGCCAGGGCGGCCAGAAGTCAAGAATGTCCTATTCCAACCAGTCTCGACCCCCATTGCCAGCCTGTAACATATGTGGAAGGAATCACACTGGGGAGTGTAAAGGAAAGCCAGTAACCTGCTTTAAATGCGGTCGGGAAGGCCACTATTCAACTAAGTGCCCATCATCAACCCCTGCCGTCATTCCAACCACCACTTGTCATCAGTGCGGACGCCCGGGTCATTGGAAGAGGGAATGCCCAATGAACAAACCAGCAGCTTCGGGAGCAAGCAGGGCTGCTTCTAATAAGCCACCTACTGCGAGGACTTTCAACATGACAGTCCAGGATGCTATGAAAGATTCAGATGTGATAGCAGGTACCCTTTCTCTAAATTCAGTCAGTGCAAATGTTTTATTTGATTCGGGAGCAACTAAATCTTTTATATCAAAGGACTTTACGCGTAAGTTAAGACTTAAGGCTGAACCCTTGATAGAACCCTTGCAAGAAGAAATAGCCAATCATGAAATTATTCCTGTTAACCAGATTCACCCCGCCTGTGAGATAGGCATAGGGGAGCAATCCTTTAGTGTTGATCTGATTCCTTTTAAATTAGGGGAGTTTGATGTAATTTTGGGAATGGACTGGCTATCTAGCAATGATGCTCAGATAGACTGTAAAGGGAAGAAAGTTAAGCTAAATATCCCAGGGAAGAAGGAAGTTATATTTAGAGGAAAGAGGCAGACGCAGAAATTTTTGACTATGGCCCAGGCCAGAAGGATGCTACGAAAAGGAAATGAGGCCTACCTAGCCTATGTGGTGGACACGCAGAAGGAGGTGCCCAACTTACAAGATATTCCAGTAGTCAACGAATTTGAAGATGTATTCCCACAAGACCTTCCGGGATTACCACCCGATAGAGTGATTGAATTTGCTATTGAGTTGGCCCCAGGGACGGCGCCAGTTTCAAAAGCACCTTACCGGTTAGCCCCGTTAGAAATGAAGGAATTAGCTATCCAATTGCAGGAACTCTTGGATGAGGGTATGATAAGACCCAGTGTGTCTCCATGGGGAGCACCAGTTTTATTTGTTAAGAAGAAAGATGGGAGCATGAGGCTGTGCATCGACTATCGAGAGTTGAACAAGCTAACCATAAATAACAGGTACCCATTACCTAGAATAGACGATCTGTTCGACCAGCTAAAGGATGCTGTTTATTTTTCCAAGATCGACCTGAAAAATGGATATCACCAACTAAAGATTAAACCCGAAGATATTTCCAAGACAGCGTTCCGTACCAGGTATGGGCATTATGAGTTCTTGGTAATGTCCTTTGGATTAACCAATGCCCCAGCGGCTTTCATGGATTTAATGAATAGAGTATTTAAGAAGTACTTGGACAAATGTGTGATAGTTTTTATTGATGATATTTTGATCTACTCAAGGACTGAGACAGAACATGCAGAGCATTTGAGGATAGCTCTAGGAATACTCAGAGAGGAACAGTTATATGCCAAATTCTCGAAGTGTGAATTCTGGCGGAATGAAGTACAGTTTTTAGGACATGTGATCAATAAAGAAGGAGTATTGGTCGACCCCTCCAAGATAGAGGCGGTCTCAAATTGGGAAAGGCCAACCACACCCACAGAGGTAAGGAGTTTTAAAGGATTGGCCGGCTACTATCGTAGATTTGTACAGGACTTTGCGAAGATCGCAGCCCCTTTGACACGACTTACTCGTAAGACAGAGAAGTTTGAATGGACAGAGAAATACGAGAACAGTTTTCAGGAATTAAAGAAAAGGTTGATAACGGCTCCGGTATTGGCATTGCCGGACGGAAAGGGAGATTTTGTGATATATAGTGATGCGTCGCACAAAGGATTAGGATGTGTGCTTATGCAGCACGGTAAAGTGATTGCGTATGCGTCGAGACAATTGAAGGAATACGAGGTTAGATATCCTACTCATGACCTTGAGCTCGCGGCAATAGTATTTGCCTTAAAAATTTGGAGGCACTACTTGTATGGAGAGAAGTGCGAGATTTTCACAGACCATAAGAGCCTCAAGTACATATTTACGCAGAAAGAGCTCAACATGCGCCAGAGGAGATGGTTAGAACTAATCAAGGACTATGATTGTGAGATTCTTTATCATCCAGGGAAAGCCAATGTGGTGGCTGATGCCCTTAGTAGAAAGGAAAGACTCAAAATGATAACGACTTCGGAAGAATTGATAAGGGATTTTGAGAGAATGGAAATAGAAGTAAAGGTAACCGGAACCGGAACTGAAAAGCTTTTTGAGATCTCAATGCAGCCAGAGTTATTGGAAAAGATCAGATTGTGCCAGGAGAAAATAATGAATGAAGGTAGAGAGTCAATGACTGGAGAGGAGATCCATACTGAGAAAGATGATAAAGGGATAATGAGGTACTCCTACCGGATTTGGGTTCTGAATGTTCAAGAGCTTAAAGATGAGATATTGGATGAAAGCCATAGTTCAAGGTATTCCATTCACCCGGGAAGTACCAAGATGTATAGGGATTTGAAGGAATATTACTGGTGGCCCAACATGAAGAGGGATGTAGCAGAATGGGTAAGCAAATATTTGACTTGCCAAAGGGTAAAGGCAGAGCACCAGAGACCCAGTGGACTCTTACGACCCCTGGAGATTCCCGAATGGAAATGGGAACAGATAGCGATGGATTTTGTTGTAGGCTTGCCAAGGACGAAGGCCAATCACGACGCCATTTGGGTAATTATAGACCGACTGACAAAGTCAGCTTATTTCATTCCTATCAATGAGAGATACACAGTCGATAGAATGGTGGACATTTACCTTAAGGAAATAGTGACACGATATGGAGTCCCAGCGTCCATTGTCTCAGACCGAGACCCCAGGTTCAACTCCAGATTTTGGAGGAGCTTTCAGGAATGTGCGGGGACCAAGTTAAATATGAGTACCGCGTACCATCCCCAGACGGATGGGCAGAGTGAAAGGACCATCCAGACACTAGAGGATATGTTGAGAGTCTGTGCAATAGACTTTAAAGGGAGTTGGGATGATCACTTGCCGTTGATCGAGTTTTCTTATTACAATAGCTTTCATGCTAGCATCGGAATGCCGCCTTATGAGGCCCTGTACGGAAGAAGGTGTCGATCTCCCTTATACTGGGATGAAGTAGGAGAGCGGAAGATGCTCGGACCTGAAGTGGTCCAAAGGACCAAAGATATAGTGGATCTTATCAGAGGGCGACTTGTAGCAGCCCAAGACAGACAGAAGAAATATGCAGACCTAGCCCGAAAGGACAAGGAATATGAAGTAGGGGACTTAGTACTGCTAAAGGTATCCCCTTGGAAGGGATTAATGAGGTTCGGAAGGAAAGGAAAACTAAGCCCAAGATACATTGGACCTTTTGAGATATTAAGACGGATTGGAAAGTTAACTTACGAGCTAGCCTTACCCCCTAACTTGCAATAAGTTCATAATGTGTTCCATATGTCAATGCTAAGGAAGTATCATCGGGATGCCAGACACATAGTGGAGTACGAGTAGGTGGATATGCAGCCAGATCTAACTTACGTGGAGAAGCCAGTAAGGATTATAGATAAGAAGGAGCAGGTGCTTCGGAACAAAGTGATCAAGCTAGTCAGAGTACTATGGCAGAATCATAATGTGGAAGAATCAACTTGGGAACTAGAGAGCACAATGCTAGAAAAGTACCCCCATTTGTTTTCTGTTTGATTCCGGGACGGAATCCTTTTAAGGAGGGGAGACTATAATAACCCCCAAAATTTTCAACTTTTTGTAACCCTTGTGAATAGTGTTTTAGCTGAATGAGAAAATTTTTCATGCCACACTATGTAGGGGTTCTGTTATGGATATTCTGAGATTTTATTAGTACTCTATACGGTATATGAGTGTATGTAAAGATCGTCAGAATCCAATTCCGAACACTTTGGTTTTTTTCCCGGAAATCCACTAGATACGGAGAGAATTGAGTATAAGGTAACAGGATAAAAAGGATTTAAATTAAAGGATTATAATAGAGGATCATAAAAAGGAATATAATGTATTGAGAAAGGTTAAGGGAACCTAAGTAATAAGATCCCGGGTATGATCCTTCAAACGATAAACGAGAACGAAAGTTAAGCGAACCGTATAACTGATCAACGATTATTAGGCAAACAATTAGGAAGTTAATCAAAGGGATTAGAGAGAGTGATGTCACCCAACCAATGAGAAGAGGACAAGGAGGGAAAGATGACATCACCACATGACATGGGCATGACATGGGAAGGAAGGAGATGTGGTGGCTTTTTAACCACACAAAATCAAGGGCAACTAGGTAATTTACTAAAACAAACACAAAATCAAACCAACCAAGCCAAGCAAATCATTTTTCATCAAAATCAAAAAAGAAACCAAGGCATTGTTCTTCATTCTCTCGGCTTTTTGACATTTTAAAGGCAAGGAAATTCAAAATCAAAGATCCAAGCTTCCTAAATTGGTGAGTTAATTCCCTCATCATCTTTATGCTTAGTTAGGGCTATATCATGAGTTTAAGCCATCAATTACTTCTCAATCTACTTCATTTAATCAAAGAAGAAGACAATGAATAGTGTTTTCAAGTTTTTAACTTGAAATTTTTCTTGATTTCCTTGAAGATCCAAGCATTCCTAAGACTTCTCAAAGCTTCTTAAGGCTTCCTAGCTCCTCCCACCACTTCAAGGAAGGTATATCATCTCCAAACCCTAGATTCCTATGTATTATAAGATTATTTTGATTAGTAGGGTGATATTGTAGCTTAATGTTTGTGATTTAGAGTTTGGGATTGAAATGGTATTGAAATGGAATGGTAAATGTTGTTGTTTTGGTTAAAAGATTGTAGTATAGTTAAATTCAAGCTTAGGCATAAGTATGAATGTTAAAATTGAATTGATTGGGGCTGATATGATGTGATAAGGATGGATGTTGGTTGTATGTTTGATTTGAGGTTGAATTGGGTTGGTTTTGAATGGTTTTAAATTGGGAAATCGCGTAAACATAGCCGTCGTAACGTCCGATTTTCTTTAGACTGTTTTTGTGCATACCATTAGGACCCGAGAACCCCCTGCTAGATTTTGACCATTGCCATGTTTAGATAGTTCGTGTTACGAGCTTCGTTTTGATATGTAGTTCGTTCGATTCCGATGCACGGTTTAGGAGAAACGACCGTTTCAAGTAACGGCGTTTCGCGAACGAAACTTTTCCCCTCGCCTTACTTTGAAACATAGGTTAAAGACCAAAAAGGGTTAATTAATGTATGAAATATTTATGGTAAGTATGTTAGGCAGTTGGTAAGACACTCGCGAAGGAATCACCTTAAAACTCGTAAAGGTTAAATTATTAAAAATGGTGGAGCCGAGGGTACTCGAGTGACTTAAGCGAATCAGTAAGCGCAAAACAAGCGTTAGAGTCTAAGTTAGTTAAAGTATAGATTTACAAGTGACTTTGGTTTAATTCCAACTTACTTGTTGTTTATAGGTTACCAAACTCGTCCCGAGCCTTTTATCACCCCAAGTCGCTCAGGCAAGTTTTCTACCCGTTATAACTGTTGTTGTGATGTATATATGTATATGCATTATCTTGCGATAGATGCATGTTGGTTAATTAGCAAATGTTACAGTATATTGAAGCATGCTGCTATGGTATATATATGCATTCCTATTTCGTATTCTTTCCATATATATCTGTTGATTCAGTTGATAATACCTATGCTAGAGAATAGCGGTAATTTGCATATACCCTTAGTATAGGGACCCAAAGGTGAAAACATTTTCTAAAACCGGGAGTCGAGGATCCCGAGTAGATTTTGGTATATATGTTTATATATATATATATATATTTATTTATATATATATATATGGTCATAGTTTTCAAAAATATTAATCGAATAAGGTTTATTCGATAACTTTATTTTTATTATTGAATATTATTTCGAATATTCATTCGAGGACTTATGACTCCTTTTATTTTATTATTTGAATATTATTTGAATATTCATTCGAGGGCTTATGACTCAGTTTATATTATTTAATGAATATTATTTGAATATTCATTTGAGGATCTATGACTCCGATTATTTGCTGAGATATGTTCTTTATTTTATTAAAGAATAAGGTGTAAATAATTAGACTTATTTTCGATTATTCAAATAAAGATAGTACTTTTATATAAGTATATCTTTGGTTATTTAATATCCATTTCAAGTATAAGTTTTAATACTTCTACTTCGATTATTTTTATAAGGATTATCTTTATGAGAATATTATTTAAATAATAATATTCAGGCATTTTCTAAATATACAGGGGACTGATTTACTTCATTAAATCAGCTTTACTCCAAACACTCTTTAAAGTGTTTTCGAGTCTTCAAAATGATTTTTAAAAGTTAGAGCGGATCCCAAAACTCATTTTTTTTTATATTTAAGATCTTCCTTTTTAAGGGGATTTAAATACTCGCTCAAAACCTGAGGGATCCGGCTCTGTGGTGTATTTTATATTCGCAACAAGGTTGCAGTTTTGGTAAATGAATTGATTACTTACCCAACATTCGGGAAGTAAGTCCATCTATTGAGTCGGCATAAGCAACATGGGCTCAGTGGGCGTCCATGATAGTGTAAGTGGCTCAGTGGGAGTCCATCAAATGCATAAGTGGCTGAGTGGCAGTCCAGCATAAGGTCCTATTACGACCAGGGTGATGACCAGTGGGGAATTCGTCCATCTACTAGTAGAAAAGGTTACTTATTGGTATCTTTGCCTGATCAGCAAGATATCTGGTTTATGCCAAAATTCTTTTCCTTTCCAAATTTATTGGATATTGCAATTCTGTTCATACTTTACATGACAGAGGTTTTCAGGAAATGTATAAAGAAGATGTATATGTGGATATATATATATATCAGAACTTAATGAAGTATATCATAACTTCATTTCCTTTAATAATATTTCAAAGGTTTAATCTATTCAAATCTTGTCTGGTAGTCTCATCTGTGTGATGAATTGTTGAAAGCTCATTATACTTTGAACAGTGGTAGTTCAAGTAGCTTTATAAATGATATAAGTATAGTGAAGTATTTGGTAACTTCATCCCTTGTTTTTACTTATATCTAGTAAGTAATTATCTTACACTTGATAAAAGATTCTAGTAAGTATCCATTTAGATACTTATATTATTGTTATCACTACATATTATCTTGCGAGCTGTAAGGCTCACTCTTGCTTTATTTCTTCATCACACAACAACAGTTAGGAAATATGGCCAGACTCCAGCAGACCCAGTGTAAGCGCGTGGGAAGCGTCCCGCGTCTTCCCGATGATGTTGTAGCTGCTATAGCTGCAGAGGTAGATCTATTGTAGATCAGACCATCTACTTTTGAGAATCAATTATGTATAATTATAACTTGTGGCAGATAATGGCAATTAACTGTAAATTTATCAAGTAATCATTTTGGGTTGTAATAACTTTTAAATTGTGGATTCAAAGACTTGTACTTATTTCAATTTCATCTCTGAGACTATAACGGGTTGTGATGTGTGTTAGTGTGGGGTCACAGCATAAGGTTATTATTATTAATTAAGTGAAGTGATATTGTGGAAAGAAAGACCGTGATGACCCGGATCCCCGACCCCGGATCTGGGGGTGTTACAAGGAGGGTAGTGAGACTACCGCTTCTGATTCAGGTATGTTCATGATAGAAGTGAATATGTCATTTCTACTTGGATATTAGATACCGCCTGTGGTTCTCATATCTGCAATTTGTTGCAGGGACCAAGGAGAAGTAGGACTCTTGAGGAAGAGGAGGTGATTCTACTGATGGAAATGGAGCAAGAGTTGCTGCTGAAGATGTAGAATCATTTCATTTACATATGCCTACGGGAAAGACTATTATTTGAAATAATTGTTATTTTGTTCCCTCGATTGTGAGGAATATTATTCCCATGTTAGACTTGGCTGGATTTTCATTTATTATTGAGAATAATGAATGTTCTATTCTTAGAGATAATATTCTTTATGGACGTGGTACTTTAAATAATGGTCTGTATAAATGTGACATAATTTACTTCAGATTGAATAAACTAATAAAAGAAAAGGGATGATGAAAATCTCACTTCATAGTGGCACTGCAGTCTCCATTTAGTGGACATGGAGAGAGGGCTGCAGATTTGCTAGGAATGGTACACACAGATGTATGTGGACCAATGTCTACGCAAGCCATGGGTGGATTTTCATACTTCATTACTTTCATAGATGATAGATCTGGATTCAGATATGTGTTTGATGAAACACAAGTCTGAGGCCTTTGAAAAGTTCAAAGAATATAAGTATGAAGTGGAGAAACAACCAAACATAGTATTATAACTCTTCGATCAGATCGAGGTGGTGAATACTTTAATGGAGTATTTCTAGATTATCTCAAAATAAATGGTATAGTCTCCCAGTGGACGCCTCCAGATTGGTATCTGAAAGGAGAAATCGTACTTTGTTAGACATAGTTCGGTCCATGATGAGCTATGCAAATCTTCCAGTATTCCTATGGGGTTATGCATTGGAAACCTCAGCATATTTACTGAATAAGGTGCCTTCCAAATCTGTTCCTCAAACTCCGTATGAGATATGGAAAGAAAGGAAACCGAGTCTTAAACACGTTAAGATTTGGGGATGTCCAGCTTATGTCAAGAAAGTTGACCCAGATAAGCTGGAATATCGATCCGTAAAATGTAGTTTTGTGGGATATCCTAAAGAGACTTTAGGGTATTACTTTTACATCGATCATCGGGTGTTTGTCTCCAGACATGCTACCTTCTTGGAAAAGGAGTTTATCCTTGAAGGAAATAGTGGGAGCAAAATTGAACTTGATGAAGTTCAAGATGCACAAACTACTACAGATCGAGTGGAAACACCTGTTCTGACTGAACAACCTTTTGTGGAACAGCCCATTCATAGATCAGGGAGAGTGTCTCGCCAACCTGAGAGGTATTATGGCCTTGTCATTGAGAATGACAATGAGTTGTCGATCATTGATGATGACGACCCTGTGACCTATAATGAGGCTATGAGTAGTGTTGACTCAGAGAAATGGCATAGTGCCATGAAATCCGGAAAGAAATCTATGTATACGGGATACAAAAGAATGATTAGAGCAGGTGGCCAGGTGGAGACCTTTAAGGCCAGGCTTGTGGCAAAAGAATTCAAACAAAGGCAATGGATTGACTTTGATGAAACCTTTTACCTGTAGCCCTGTTAAAATCAGTTCGGATTTTGCTTGCGAATGCTGCTTACTACGACTATGAGATCTGGCAATTAGCCAGATGGTTTTCTTTCCAAGAGAAATGAAAACCTAGTGTGTAAGCTGCTGCGAACCATATGTGGTTTAAAACAGGCTTCTCGAAAGATGGAACATTCATTTTGATGAGACAATCAAAGAGTTTGATTTTATCAAAAACGAAGATGAACCATGCGTCTACAAAAGGGCTAGTGGGAGCGCGATAACATTTCTTGTATTGTATTGAAATCGTGTTGACATACATAACAACATGGCAGACCCACTCACAAAGCTACTTTCTGAAAGTCACTTTGATCATCTTAAAGATGAGATGGGTATTAGTTACCAGAGTGATTGGCTTTAGTACAAGTGGGAGATTGAAAGGAATATGTCCTAAGTCCAATCATGTATGAGGATTTAGGAATAACTTTTATATAATCTGTTTTGATTTCATTGATATTAATAAAAGACTTGTTTTGTTTTTATTACGGGCTTTATCTATTTAAGTTCTTAGTCTCCAGGGACAATTATTAGGGCTCTTCTGGGTATAGGAATTTGTACACGAAGATAGTGTATGATCAATAAAGGATCTACCCCTTCCAGTGAAGGAAGCGAATGTTCAAGGCTGATCCACTTATGCTAGTTCAGGAATCTCTGGCCAGAGTGAATGAAATTAGAAAGGAGTTTCTAATTTGTATAGAACTACGCATAGTAAATGGAAAGCAAAGTGATTGAATTAGATAGGCTTGACACGAGATCCATGCCTTGTATTTAATCGGGAACATTGTAGGGTAGAAGGAGTTTATTGTACGGTAACTATTCACTGACAGGTTCTTGGTATTCTAAGCAGTGAATTCATATTATCCGGATAGTCGCGATATGTTGAGAAACATCTCTGACGATGTAGAATAAATGTGATTAATTAATTAATCATATTTAATAAATTAGAGAATTTGTATAAATAATGATAAAATAGTTTTATTATTATTTATTTCTACTACCGGCTTAATATTGAACCTACAGGGTCACACCATAAAAAGAGAATGATTTAATGGCGGAGGAATTAATTAATAATGGCTAATAATTATTTATTTGTGAAATAAATAATTAATTGGCAAATTTAATAATTGATTAAATGAGATTTAATTGATTATAAATTAATTAAGAAAAGTTCTTAATATTATTAATTAAAGGATTTAATTTTTGGAAATTAAATCAAGAGAGAGAATTATTTCTAAAGTGTTTAGAAAAAGGATGAATGATTAAAAGGTGTTTTAATTATTAATTAGAATAATAAATGGGATAATAATAATATTATTTATGGGAAAATTTCAGCTGGAAATTTTGCCTATAAATACACTATTATAGACCCTATTTTATTCTAACCCACATCAAACCCGAAAACCCAAAAAGTTTGGAAAACCCAATTCTCTCCACCTCCTTCCTCCTCCTTAACATCGTTTTCTTGGTGGATACCGGTGGAGTGTTTCACACTTGAGGAGCAACTGCTATGGATCTCTGATCGTTGTCTCCGAATTAATTTAAAAGGTTAGATTCGATCCCTCGAATTTTTATTCACGATTTATATGCTTTTATTTGGATTTTGTATGTGTAAAAGTGTTTTGCCATGCCCCCGCTGCGTTAAAAATCCAACATGATACACTATCAGAATTTCTACTCAAACATGGTTTTACCAGAGGTACTATTGATAAGAATCTCTTCTACAAGAAGCATGGTGAAGATATGATCCTAGTTCAAATCTATGTGGATGATATCATCTTTGGATCTACAAATGAAAAGCTTTGTCAAAGATTCTCTAGGCTAATGCAGAGTGAGTATGAAATGAGCATGATGGAAGAATTGAGTTACTTCCTTGGCCTTCAAGTTAGTCAAAGAAGTGATGGTATTTTCATCAGCCAAACCAAATATGTGAATGACTTATTGAAGAAATTTGGTATGGTGGATAGCTCACCTGCATCTACACCATTGTCTACTGCAACCAAGTTGGATGAAGACAAGAAAGGCAAGAGTGTGGATATTTTAAGCTACAGAGGGATGATTGGATCATTGCTTTATTTGACTGCTAGTAGACCAGACATCATGTTTGCTACTTGTCTATGTGCTAGATTTCAAGCCAATCCAAAGGAATCACATTTGATGGCTGTGAAAAAGATTTTCAGATACTTAAAAGGAACTCCAAACTTGGGATTATGGTATCCTAAGGGAACTGGTTTTGAAGCTGTTGGATACACAGATGCAGATTTTGCTGGATGCAGGGTTGATAGGAAAAATACTAGTGAAAGTTGTCAATTTCTTGGTCAAAGACTTGTATCCTGGTATAGTAAGAAACAACAATCTGTGTCAACTTCCACAGCTGAGGCTGAATATATAGCTGCTGGAAGTTGTTGTGCTCAGGTGCTTTGGATTAGAAATCAGCTAATGGACTATGGTCTAGTGTTACACAAAATTCCTATTATGTGTGACAATACTAGTGCCATATCTATAGTAGCTAATCCAGTTAGTCATTCTAGAACAAAGCACATTGATGTTAGGTACCATTTTATCAGGGAACATGCTGCAAATGGTACCATTGAGCTCATTTTTGTTCCAACAGAGAAATAATTAGCTGACATTTTTACTAAACCTTTGGATGAAGCAACCTTCACTAGACTTGTGAGTGAAATTGGAATGCTCAATTCTTCATCCTAAGGTAAGAACTCAGCTAATGTGTTGCAGCATATTAATTTCTAATAAATCAACCTAGTATGATTTAATTGGAAATTAACTGAAATATGAATTATAAATATTTCAGAATCTCTGTATATTTTTTTTAAACTCAAAAATTAACTTAGAATATTTCAAATTCTAAGTAAACTGCTTAGTTGTTAATTTACATCTTAAATGTGTAAAATTAACACAAGGCAGAATGACAGTACTCAAAGGTATAGAGAACTGAGTTCTCGATAAGTCAAAATGACTTATCGACAAGTCATTTTAGAGTTCTCGAGTGAGTCCTCGATAAGTCTATTTACAGACTTCTCAAATGACTTCTCGATAAGCTCTATTATGACTTATCGATAAGACTATGTAGAGTTCTCTAATAGTGTTAATTCACATAGTTCTCGACAAGGATATTTTGAGACTTATCAATAACTCAGAACTAAAATAATTTAATTTAATGAATTATTTTAAATAAATACTTTTGGAAAATTTATTCTGATTTCAATTTGATTCAATTCAAATAAATTAGAATCTTTTTTGTCCATTTTCGGACAAACTGGGCATTTATCAGAGTTAGAGTTCTCGATAAATCATTTCTTAGTTCTCGAAAAGAATTAATAAAATGACTTATCGAATGTACCTTTTTCAAATTCAAAATTACTCTCGATAAGTTTAATATCAACCGTTTATTTGACTTCTCGATAAGTATTTTACTTTTTCTATAAATACCCAGACTTCTCGATTAATTTGAACTTGGAATTTTTCAAAATTCTAAGTAAACTGAATATTTATTACTTCATATCTTCATTATATGAACTTAATAAATAACCGATCAAAAGAAGCAAAAAAAAAGTATGAAAAACTGAACAAATTTAATTCATAAATTCTGTTCATAAAAATACTTTTGACATACTTTATCTCTAATTTCTCTGACTTATTGACACATTTACATGCTTAGATGATTTCTTGTTTACGTGAAAATAGGTTAGTCCAATGTTAGTAGACTAGTACATTATTTGTGTTGTTTTGAGTATGCTGATAGTGGTTAATTTATTTGACTAAATGATGATAGGATGAGTTACTTTTTGTGTAGGGAGTACATGCTTATTTGTATGGGGAATAGTCACTCTTTAAAGTAAACTAATATTCTTGAGTACTTGCATGGGGAATAGTAACTAGTCATTTCTAACTGTCAAGTATGCTTATGTGATTATTACTCTTCTTATTCGGGCAACTCAAGAGTCTCTTGGTTTCTATCTTTACTCCCTTTATAAATTAAAACGCTTCTTTCTTTATCATTTATCGCTACTCTTATTCTCAACAAACATCCACTTTCAAACTCACCTCTTGTTCATCTCTCTCTTTCTCAAATGGATGCCCCGGTCTTTTACAGACTTTTAAATGGAGTTTACCAACCGGTCCATCATTTGGATGATGACCTAGTTTATTTTGATCCTATCGGACTTCGTGTCCGTCTCAAGGGGGTTGTTTGCAGCCCCTTTGATATTCCACTTGAGGTCTTTGACGAACTCTCGTGGAATGATCAAATCAACATTCTTTTCTTTGAAGGGGAAGTCTCTCTGGAGATGGAGAGACGTGCAAGGGTGGCTGAGCAGCAACACCTTGCTGCTTTGGAGTTGCAGGAGAGGATCATCTCTCTTGCACACTCCATGTCCAGAGCTTACCAGCGCTGGGCAAGGAGGTTGGAGGCCGAGAAGAAGAAGTCTAAATTAGAGTAGTTAGGATTAGGATTTACTTGATGTAATCTGCATCTTAATGTACTCTGTGTTTAATATTAATGAAATTATCTTCTTCTTTATCAATTTGTTTTTGTTGCTTGATTGTTTATGTCATGATTGCCTTGTGTTTATAAATTAATTGATTATTAGTTTTCCTGTCATAATGTTTGCAACTGTATGTCTCAATGGTTATGCCTAATCAATACATATAAATATGTTCAATGCATTACAGGTTCAACACAATCCACTCAGACAATAACAGGAGATTCAAGTTTCAATCAACAGGTATTTTTGTTAAACTGCAGCTAAAACATTTCAAAACCAAACTGCGGTTTACCCAGGCACATCAACACAAACACAAACTCAAACACAATCCCACTCAGGTAACTCTCAAAAGGAACCTGTTTTACAAAAGGACAAAATCCCCAAAATGTTCTTCAGTTGTTCTGATTGTTTGAGAAAAAGGAACTGATATCACAAACATGGAAATTTATCAGCTTTTCATGAATATCACTAATGCACCTTCATGTGCAAAATAGTCTTAACAGACTGATAGGTTTGAGGGTAGTACTCCTGAGGGGGAGCTATCTAAATCCTCTCCAATTCAATTGGAGGTTCCTCAAGAAGGAACAACTCCCCTCATAACTCTAGCAGAAGCTGTCTTAGCAGTCAAAGCTAGAAGAACAATTGCCTATGACAATGTCATAAGAAGGGCAATCTTAGCACATTCAAGTGCCAGTGTGTTGCAAGACACACAAGGGTTTGAGGCTGGTGCACATGGCAGTAACCTAGTCAAATCCCCTCCAATTCAATTGGAGGTTCCCACTACAAGTGGAGGACAACAGACTGTCACAACCACAGAGCAATCTGTAAGTCAAACTGTGACCCCAGTCATAGATGCTTATGCACTCATTTTTCTGGTGAAATGAGTATGATTAGCCCTATATGGTCTTCCTCTAATCATATGATCACAGATTAACTCTTCTCAGCCACCTATTATTTCTGTAGGTCAAACAACATTTGAGCCTTTCATGTGAGAATAAGAGAAAAGATTGAGAGAAAAACAGAGAATAAGAGAGGTAGGATCCTTCCTGGCAAAAGGAGAGGTAGATGAGTGTATGGATTTAGTAATTCTTGTGAGGGAACTCTGACTATCAAAAGTCATGAGACTAGTGCAGTGAGAAGTAGTGAGACTACTTATTCAAAAGAACAGAGAACTTAGGACTTTTATCACTGACAGACTTTTCCTGCAGATCTAAGTGAAATTTCTATTCTATTGGATAAACTCATCACCATAAATCTCACTGAAGCTTGAAGCTGCAGACAGTGTTCCAAATGGACAATGACAGAAGCTTGAACAATGTGCATCTAGCTGGACCCTTCTTCCTGGAGATAATGTCAAAAAGGGGGAGAAGATATATCTAAATGCCAAAACAACTAATGGATGTTTCCAGATAATAATATTCTTTTCTTGATAGGGGGAGAAGGAAGAATAAATCTAAATATAACTCACAAAAGAAGATCAGATGGGAAAATTGGGTTCCTGGGTTCTGCATTTAGATAAAGTTTTGACATCATCAACCAGAACTTGTGCATAATTTTATAATAAACAAGTTGGGGGAGATTGTAATATATAATAGATGATGTCAAAGATTACTGATGCTGACAATGTCATTAGCAATCAGTTATATAATAGATGATGTCAAAGATTACTAATGCTGACAATGTCATTAGCAATCAGTTATATAATAGATGATGTCAAAGATTACTGGAGCTAACAATGTCATTAGCATCTCTGATCATAATATGGAGCAAATCAGATGGACATATGATCTAAGTAGAAGATTAATGAACAGTTATCTTCAGTAATCAGTTAAACTTGGGGTTAGTCTTGTTAACAAGAATGAATTTGTGATAAGCAATCTTCTCACAAATTGGGAGAGATTGTTGTGCAAGACATGCCTATATCATAACTTGACAACCCTAAGATTAGTTGTATTGTAACCTTAATCTGTAATTTATACTTGTAATACTTAATGTCTGTAAAATATAAATGGAGCAGACTGGAGCATTTTTCCCTAAACAGTGTCAAGCCTAAGAATTCTATCTGGAAGAAGATCAAGAAGGTCATGCCTCAGAAGAATTATGAAGAAGCTTGGAGTTGAATAATTATGTTTGGTGAAAAACATTCTAAGTCAAGATCTCTACAAGTCACAGAATCAGTGTTATAGAGAAGTCATTCAAGAACTCAGAAAGACCTATCGAGAACTCAGAAAGACCTGTCGAGAACTCAGGAATTGTCTATCGAGAACTCAGGAATTGTCTATCGAGAACTCAGGAAATGCTATTGGAGATATCGATTAATCAGATACCCATTCGAGAACTCAGAGATATCGACAAGTATACATTCATTAGAGAACTCTGAGTTATCGATAACCCAAAGTCCATTAGAGAACTCTGAGTTATCGATAAACCAAAATTCACTAGAGAACTCAGAGTTGTCGATAAGTCAAGTCTACAATGAAGTTTCAGAGATATCGACAAGCCAACATGCCTATCGAGATGTCGAGTTCTCTACAGTTTAATTGGAGATCTTGAAGTGAAGAAATTTCTCTAAGTACAGAATTGCAGAACAGTTCAATATCCAAGGTTGCAAATCAACAAACAATTCACACAGTTGAATTGACAAGTCTACAAAAAGCAGCTTGAGAGATGTGCAAGATTAATGGTAAAGATTAACTGATAGAGGAAAATTAAAGTAAACACGGGATGCTAAAAATATGCTAAGCCGGAAATGGAAGATTTGTTTTTCTATAAATAGAAATGACAAGTGACAGTTTAGAAAAGCTAATAGCATGTTTATTATCCACTGTGTAAACCAGCAGTTAACTGAGTTATAAAGTTAACACTGGTTCTCTAGTTAGTAGTAACAATCTAGATAAAAAATCTTATATTCTCTCTCAAGAAAGAAGGTAAGTTCTAAACCACGAACTTAGAGATTTTGTAGCAAAACACTGCTTGATTTTTAATATAAAATTAAGTGAGTTTTGAAGATCTTTGTTTTACATATTTGCATTGTTATTTATGTTTAACATCTATTCTACAAAATCATTGATAACAACCAACTGCTAAACCCAAAGTCGATCAAAAAGTAAACATTTAAGCCAAAACACATTCACCCCCCCTCTGTGTTGTATTCATATCTAACACTCTCTCATTATTTCATCAAAGAAAATATTCTTTTATAGTGTGACCCTATCGGTTCAATATTATTCCGGTAGTAGAAATAAATAATAATAAACTTTTATTAATTATTTACATGAATAATAAAATTCACTAAATATAATTAACTGGTTAATTATATTTATTCTACATCGTGAGTGATGCTTCTCAACATATCGCGACTATCCGGATAATATGACTTCATTGCTTAGAATACCAAGAACCTGTCAGTGACTAGTTTACTTGGGAACATCGTCTCCCGGTTTAGAAAAATGTTAACTTCTGGGTCCCCTGTACTAAGGGTACACACAAGTACTGCTTATCTCTAGCATAGGTATTATGCAGTTTATAATCAATTGAATCGACAATGAGATATCAAGATTATGAAACAGACATGCATATATATATATATATATCATATTGACATGCTCCAATATATCGCAAGATTTTCTAATAACAATCATGCACTTATCACAAGATAATGCATATATATATTTACATCACAACAACAGTATAACGGGTAGAAAACTTTCCTGAGCGATCGGAGGTGGTAAAAGGTCTGGTGTGAGTCCACTAACCTATAAACAACATATAATCCGGGGTTAAACCACGGTCGCTTAAGAAACTAGACTTTATCCACTTAGACCCTAACGCTCGCGTTTGTGCTTAACGATTTAAATTATTCGCTCGAGTACCCTCGGCTCCACCATTTCTATAAAATTATCCATTAAACGTTTTAAGACGACTCTTTCGCGAGTACTTTACCAACTTCCTAATCCACCTTACATAATTGTTTCATAATCCAATTAGTTTTTTAAGAGCATTAAACAAGGTTTCAAAGTTAGGCGAGGGGTAAAGGTTCGTTCGCGAAACACCGTAAAACAATCGTTTCTCCTAAACCGTAAATCGGATCTAAGGGAAAGACATATCAAAACGAACCTTGAAACATAACCTATCTAAACATGGAAGTGGTTAGTTCATAGCAGTAGGTGTTCAGGTCCAACAGTTAATCACAAAATAGTTTATAGAAAATCGGGCATTACGACGGCTATAACCTAACGATTTCCAAAGTTTAAACTATACCAAATCATCACCAATTCAACAACAATCCAACATCCATAACATCAAACTAAACCCATTCATCTAAGCACCATTATCATCCAAACAAACCAAACTTAAAACTAAGGGTTCAAGAGTTTATACCTTCCTTGGAGAGTGGGTAGTCACTAACAAGCCTTTAGGAACCTTGATATATGCTTAATCAACCTTAAGCTTTCATGAAAATCAAGAAAATCAAAGTAAGTTACTATTCACTATTATTCATCATCATCTTTGATGAGTGGATTAGCTAAGCAAACCATGGAATCTTGATCTTAAACTCATGGTATAACTAAGTTATGAAATATTGGATCCAAGGAAACAAACCTTGTAATTTTCCATGGCCTAGAACTTGAGTTTTGAAAATCTATTTCTTCATTTCTTGAAAAGGCCGAATGGAAGAAGAAAGAAATGGGGGAGAGATTTTGCTTGCTTGTCTTGCCTTGATATTTGTGCAAAGAATGTGTGGTTGTGGTTAATCATTGGCTAAATATCTTGTTTTCACTTGCTTATGTCATTGCTTGCATCACTACTTTGCCACATGTCTCATTCTTGTGGTGTGATGATGTCACCTTGCTTCTAACCACATGTTTTAGCTTATCTTAGAAGCTTCCTTCTCATGCTACTTGCATGTGCTTACCCCTTGGACGTTTATTTGTTTTACTGTTCGCTTAACTCTCGTTCTCGTTGATCGTTTGAGGGATCATATCCGGGATCTTATTACTTGGGCTTCCCTAACCCTCTCTTAATATTTTATAGTCCTTTAATGATCCTTGCTTATAATCCTTGAATTTAAATCCTTTTAATCATGTTACCTTAAACTCAATTCTTTCGGTATCTGGTGGATTTTCGGGAAAAATCAAAGTGTTCGAATTTGGATTCTGACGATCTTTACATACACTCATATACTTTATAGAGTACTAATAAGATCTCATAATATCAATAAAAGAATTCCTACATAGTGTGGCATGAAAAATTTCCTTAATCGGCATAATCAGTAAAATCACTATTCATAAGGGTTACAAAAAGTCCAAAATTTTTGGGGTTATTACAACTTTTGTTAGGGTTTAACTGAACGATTCGTTTGAAGTATATATTATTATAATAATCATTTGAGAATCTTGAATGCATGTTTTCACATTGTCTGTATATTACATATTGTAGACAATCTAGTATCAAATGGATAGCACAAGATTAGATTGTCAAACTCCTAATATAATATAATAAAGGTTCACGGTCTAAGTGGTGTTAGACAAATCACTGGAATGGATGAAGTATTATTTAAAAATAGTATATCTTGACTATTGAATAATACTTGTATACTTTGTGTATATTGAAGAGGATCAAAATAGTAGAATAATTGTTTCTTTTATTCTGATAATAAAGAAGAACTAAGTTTCTATGATATTATTATTGCTTAGTTTCTTAATCCGGATATATTGCCTAACATTTATATTTAATGCATATGCCTTGATTTATACATTAAATAATTTATTTTAAATTGTGAATTTATGTATGGGTAATGACATTATATACAGAGTGGGATATTAACTATAAAAGGAAACCGTGTCCGAAAAATATATTCAGGTAATGATGTCCTCTTGAAAGCTCATAAAGATAATTATGCTTTAGTCCTGCAGACTGGTTTTTTCTTGCATAATTATAAGGTTGAGTGGATGATAAAAGATATAAGATATTGATTAAATTAATTTTCAGAAATTAATTTAATTAATGGATATGTGATATCTTAAACATGGGAAATTTAATAAACAATTAATATGAGGGCCGAATTAAATGATTAATTTACGGAATTGGGAAAGGTAGTGCAAATATTAATTCTTTAGTGGATTGAATTAGTATTTAATGACATTGTACTTGGCCCAGAATGCCATTGGAAGGCCCGACCTAATGGTCCATGATCCATACTGCATCTTATAAATATTCTTATTCTCCTAAAGTTAGAAAAAGACACATAAAAATGAAATCAGATCCTAGGGTTTGAGAAAGGCAGCCGTTTTCTCAAGGAGCCAACTAGGGTTTTGGATTTTCGGAGCTTTAAGGAGAGGCACACCTTGGGAGATCGAAACCCACACTTCGTCCAAGGAGAATCAGGGAATACAGTAGAAGGCGTGGACTTGAATCGCTTGCACCGTAGCGATTAAGGTTAATATTCTGTTCGCACTCTTTTAGATATATCGTAAAACGTAGGGCCAAGATTCTATTGTTCCAACAATTGGTATCAAGAGCCTGGTTCTAGGTTCTGCATTTTATGATAAGAAGTCCATGTCATAATAATATATGCATGTATGTAGTGGTATGCTTGTACTGATTCTGTGATGCAGGTTCTTATTCACTATTATGGTCATGTTTTAATTATGTGTTTGGATCCCACGTGGTTTAATCATGGTTATTTTGTTATGATTAAGATCCCACGTGGTTAATCATGGTTTTGTTGTAAATCACGAGGGTTGATCGTGATAGTTTTGTTTATCTTATTCTGGTTTTGTAATCTTGTAATCTCAATTTGTAATTTTTTTAGGTTATGAACTGATGTAATAATATAGGCTTGTTCAACTGTATTAAGTTGTATGTAGATTAAGTTGTAATCTCTATTGCCCCAGTTTTTAAGTCGTTTTAAAGCTGTTCAGGCCTTCAACCGGGCTCTCAAAGATTTTGAGTTTTTTTCGAAGGATGAATTCAAAGCTAATTTTCTGGGGCCATAATAGTGGATATGTTTTATTAAATTTTACATAATTTCTGCTTATCTTGATTATTGCTACTATGGGTTTCTTGTCTGTGTTGTTATGCCATGTGATACTAACCCTTAGTTTGCTAAAATGACGTGGACATAGGAATATTTTAATTAATGCTTTAATCATGAGAGTATGCTGCTATGTTATGTGTTTTTGTTGTTGACATAATACATGTGGAATTCGAAGAAATAACATAGGACGATGCATCTAGATTAAAATTCTCAAAGTAAATACTAAGTGGGATATAAAATTAATATGAAATTAAATCGCATGGTCTCTATTATTGTTTGTATGTAATTTAACATAAAGACAAACATAAATTATATATACGTCACACATCGTGGCATGTAATTTATGGTGTCTAGAATGTTAAAGAAATTTCTAGAACATGCTTCTTAAATTAATAACGAATATTGGAAAGTATACATGCCACCCATCGTGGCATACCAAATTTCATAGATTTTGAATAATTATAGGATACCCTTTTGATATTAAATATGGCGAATTCTGGCTAGGAATCGGGTAGTTGTGAATTCTTCGAGACCTGTAAATTAAATATATTTAAGATACCAAATGCTGGCATCGGGTATACTTATGATTAATTTAAGATTTGATGATGGTATACACTTAGCAATGAAAAATAATGTAGGCTACCCCAACTTGGCGTATTGTTTAGTAATAGGACCGAAGTAACATTTAAACAAATTTAGGTGGTATACATGTCACACATCGTGGCGTACCAAAAACTTATGGTGTTTATATGTTAGTGCGTTAATTTTAGTAATTGTTAGAGGAACCAATGGGTCTTAACATTTAATGCACCCTTTATTTATGTGTTATGTGATGTTTTTTTATGCATGATTCTCAAGATACAATGGGCTTTAATCCACTGTTCACCATACTTAAGGATAACAAACTTACCGGACCTAACTATATTAAATGGAAACGAAATTTGGACATTGTGTTGACTGCTGAGGAGTACAAGTTTTGCACTTATGAACCCAAGCAAGATCAGCCTGCTGCTGATGCTTCTGAAGTTGAGAAAGAATATTATAAGCAATGGATTAAGGCTGATGAGATGTCGCGATGTTATATTCTGGCAGCAATGTCGGGTATTTTGCAGCATCATCATCAGTCTATGGCCACTACTGCGAATATGCTCTTTAATCTCAAGGAAATTTTTGGAGATCAGAATAGGGATGCTAGGCAAGTAGCCATGAAGGCTTTAATGAACACTCAGATTGCTGAAGGAACGCCTGTAAGGGATCATGTTCTCAAGATGATGTCACATCTGAATGAGATTGAGATCCTTGGTGTTGAACTTGACGGGTAAACCCAGATTGACATTATCCTTATGAGCTTGTCCAAGAGTTTTGAGCAGTTTCGCTTGAATTACAACATGAACAAAAGGTTGTATAGTCTTGAGGAACTTTTGACAGAACTTTAGGCATCTGAAGGATTATTTCGGCAGAGTGTTCAAGTGAATGTAGCTGATAAAGGTTCTTCCTCTAACCGAAAGGTATGAAGAAGAAGAAAAAGGCTCAGACACAGAAAGCTGTGAAGGTAGTGGGAGTTCAAGGTGGTGTGAAAAAGCCTAAGGGAAAGTGCTTCAGGTGCAAACAGTCAGGTCACTAGAAACAGGATTGTCATCTTCCTAAGAAGACAAACAATATTGGTATGTCTCTTTCTCTAGTTACAGAAACATATATAGCGGCTATATCTATGAGCACTTGGTGTGTAGATACGGAGTCACTGATAATGTTTATAATTCTATGTAGGGGTTTCAGCTATCCAGAATGCTTAGAGATGGTGAGATATACATGTTCATGGGAGATGCTACGAAAGTAGCAGTAGTTGCAGTAGGAGTTTTTCATTTATCTTTTGGTTCTAATAGCATTTTGGTTTTGAACAATTGTCTTTATGTACCTTCTTTTAGAAGGAATCTAATTTAAGTTTTTAACCTTGCTGAGGATGGTTATAATGTTTGTTTGGATCGTAATGCTTCTATTATGATGAGTAAACGAATTATATGTTCTGGTACATTATAAGACAATTTGTAATAAGTAATCCTAGACAACCTGCACTGCAACTAGAATATAGGGAATTGAACAACACATCTTCTACCTCTACTAAAAGAAATGAACCTTCTAGTTTGAACCAAACATATCTTTGGCCCTTGAGATTAGGTCATATTAACTTGAGGATGATTCAAAGACTGGTAGTAGACGGGCCTTTAAGCTCATTGGCAGTGGAGCAATTTCCAGTTTGTGAATCCTGTTTGGAAAGTAAAATGACTAATTGGCCTTTCAAGGAAAAGGGTAATAAAGCCAAAGATGTGTTAGAATTGGTTCACACTAATTTATGTGGACCCGTGAATATCCAAGCAAGAGGTGGTTATAAGTATTCGTCACATTCATTGACTATTATTCTAGATATGGGTATGTTTATTTATTGCACCGTAAGTCTGAGTGCTTTGAGAAGTTAAAAGAGTACAAAGCTAAAACGGAGAAGCGATTTAATAAAAGTATCAAGTCACTACGATCAGATCATAGTGGCGAATACTTGCATGGAGAATTTAGGGAATATTTATCAGAAAATGGGATAGAATCCCAGTTAACTGCACCAGGCACACCCCATCAAAATGGTGTAGCATAGAGAAGGAACCAGACTCTTTTAGAGAGTGTTAGATTGATGATGAGTTATTCAAGTTTACCCAAGTCATTTTGGGGACGTGCCTTAGAAACAACAGCTTATCTTCTGAATCCAGTACCTTCTAAATCGGTTCCTAAAACCCCCTTAAAATTGTGGAACGAGGATAAACCGAGTCTAAGACATATTCGGATATAGGTTTGTCCAGCACATGTGCTGAACAAGAATGCGACTAAGTTAGAATCTCGTACAGAAGTAAGGCTGTTTGTAGGCTACCCCATGGGAACGAATGGTTATTTATTTTATAATCCGAAGAATCGGGATGTCATTGTTAGCACCAATGCTAGATTCTTAGAGCTAGACTATATAATGAATCACAAACCCATGAGTAGTGTCATTTTAGATGAAATAGTGGGAGGGACAAATAATACCCAGAAACCTATAGTACAAGTAAAACAGCCACAACAAAATGCACAACCCGTCACTAATACCGCACCAGTGCCTCGTCGTAGTGGGAGGGTTGTTCAACAGCCTAATAGATTCATGTTTTTGGGAGAGTCTTCGGACTTGGTCTCTGGTGAACATGATGATATACATACCAGCCATCGCATACCAAGTTTCCTAGATTTCGAATAATTATAGGATACCCTTTTGATATTAAATATGGCGAATTCTAGCTAGTAATCGGGTAGTTGTGAATCCTTGGAGACCTGCGAATTAACCATATTTAAGATATCAAATGGTGGCATCTGGTATAATTATGATTAATTTAAAATTTGATGATGGTATACACTTAACAATGAAAGTTAATATAGGCCACCCCAACGTGGCGTATTGTTTAATAATAAGACCGAAGTAACATTTAAACAAATTTAGGTGGTATACATGTCACACATCATGGCATACCAGAAACTAATGGTGTTTATATGTTAGTGCATTAATTTTAATAGAGGAATCAATAGGTCTTAACATTTAATGCACCCTTTATTTATGTGTTATGTGATGTTTTTTTATGTATGATTCTCATGATACAATGGGGTTTAATCCACTGTTCACCATACTTAAGGATAACAAACTTACCGGACCTAACTATATTGAATGGAAATGAAATTTGGACATTGTGTTGACTGCTGAGTAGTACAAGTTTTGCACTGATGAAACCAAGCCTGATCAGCCTGTTGTTGATGCTCCTGAATTTGAGAAAGAGTATTATAAGCTGTGGATTAAGGCTGATGAGATGTCGTGATGTTACATTCTGGCAACAATGTCGGGTGTTTTGCAGCATCAGCATCAGTCTTTGGCCACTACTGCGGATATGCTCTTTAATCTCAATGAACTTTTTGGAGATCAGAATAGGGCTGCTAGGCAAGTAGCCATGAAGGCTTTAATGAACACTCAGATGGCTGAAGGAATGCCTGTAAGGGATCATGTTCTCAAGATGATGTCACATCTGAATGAGATAGATATTCTTGGTGTTTAACTTGGTGGGGAAACCCAGATTGACATTATCCTTATGAGCTTTTCCAAGAGTTTTGAGCAGTTTCGCTTGAATTACAACATGAACAAGAGGTTTTATAGTCTTGCGGAACTTCTGACAACTGAAGGATTATTTCGGCAGAGTGTTCAAGTGAATGTGGCTCAAAAAGGTTCTCCATCTAAGACAAAAGGTATGAAGAAGATGAAAAAGGCTCAGATATAGAAAGCTGTGAAGGCAGTGGGAGTTCAAGGTGGTGTGAAAAAGCCTAAGGGAAAGTGCTTTAGGTGCAAGCAGTCAGGTCACTGGAAAAAGGATTATCATCTTCCTAAGAAGATAAACAATACCGGTATATCTCTTTCTCTAATTACAGAAACATATATAGCGGCTATATCTACGAGCACTTAGTGTGTAGATACAGGAGCCACTGATCATGTTTGTAATTCTATGTTGGGGTTCCAGCTATCCAGAATGCTTAGAGATGGTGAGATATACGTGTTTATGGGAGTTATTACGAAAGTAGTAGTAGGAGTTATTCATTTATCTTTTGGTTCTGATAGGATTTTAATTTTGAACAATTGTCTTTATGTACCTTCTTATATAAGGAATCTAGTTTTGGGCTCCAAGCTTGCTATGGATGGTTATAATGTTTGTTTGGATCGTAATATTTCTATTATGATGAATAAATGAATTATATGTTTTCGTACATTGCTAGACAATTTGTATATAATAAATCCTAGTCAACCTACACTGCAACTACAATATAAGGAATTGAACAAAACATCTTCTACCTCTACTAAAAGAAAGGAATCTTCTAGTTTGAACCAAACATATCTTTGGCACTTGAAAATGTGACATATTAACTTGAGGAGGATTCAAAGACTGGTAGTAGACGGGCCTTTAAGCTCATTGGCAATGGAGCCATTTCCAGTTTGTGAATCCTCATTGGAAGGTAAATGACTAATAGGCCTTTCAAGGCAAAGGGGAATAGAGCCAAAGATGTGTTAGAATTGGTTCATACTGATTTATGTGGATGCATGAATATCCAAGCAAGAGGTGGTTATAAGTATTTCATCACATTCATTGATGATTATTCTATATATGGGTATGTTTATTTGTTGCGCCGTAAGTCTGAATGCTTTGAAATGTTCAAAGAGTACAACGCTAAAATGGAGAAGTGACTTAATAAAATTCTCAAGTAAGTACGATCAGATCGTGGTGGCAAATACTTTCTTGGAGAATTTAGGGAATATTTATCAGAAAATGGGATAGAATCCCAGTTAACTACACCAGGCACACCCTATCAAAACAGTGTAGCAGAGAGAAGGAACCAGACTCTTTTAGAGAATGTTAGATCGATGATGAGTTATTCGGATTTACCCAAGTTATTTTGGGGACATGCCTTAAAAACAATAGCTTATCTTCTGAACCTAGTACATTCTAAAATTGGTTCCTAAAACCCCCTTTGAATTGTGGAATGGGGACAAACCGAGTCTAAGATATATTCGTATATGGGGTTATCCAGCACATGTGCTGAACAAGAACGCGACTAAGTTTGAACATCGTATAGAAGTAAGGTTGTTTGTAGGCTACCCCATTGTAACGAAAGATTATTTATTTTATAGTCTGAAGAATCGGGATGTCATTGTTAGCACCAATGCTAGATTTTTAGAGCAAGACTATATAATGAATCACAAACCCATGTGTAATGTCATTTTTGAAGAACTAGTGGGAGCGACAGATAATACCCAGAAACATATAGTACAAGTAGAACAGCCACAACAAAATGCACAACCTATCACTAATACCGCACCAGTGCCTCGTCGTAGTGGTAGGGTTGTTCAACAGCATGATAGATTCATGTTTTTGGGAGAGTCTTCGGACTTGGTCTCTGGTGAACATGATGATATACATGCCATCCATCATGGCATACCAAGTTTCATAGATTTCGAATAATTGTAGGATACCCATCTAATCAATCTAGGCTACGATTCCTTCTTTGATACGAGATAACGAATTGCAGGGTGATCGGTGAAAACTGTCACCTTAGTCCCAAGTAGATAAGATCAAAATTTCTCAAAACCATAGAAAATAGCCAAAAGTCCTTTCCCTGTAGTAGTGTAATTCAATTGAGCACCATTTAGGGTCTTGCTAGCATAGTAGACCACATGAAATATGTTGTTCTTCCTTTGCCCAAGAACTGCTCCAACTGCATAGTCACTTGCATCACACATCATCTCAAACGCTTCATTCCAATCAGGTGCAAATATGATAGGTGTCGTGATTAAACTCTTTTTCAATGTCTCAAAAGCTGCAAGGCACTCGTCATCAAAATTGAAAGGGACATCATTCTCTAGAAAACTGCACAATGGCTTCGAAATCTTAGAGAAGTCTTTGATGAAACGCCTATAGAAACCCGCATGGCCGAGAAAACTGCGAATTCCCTTAACACAAATAGGTGGCAGAAGATTCTCAATGACCCTACCTTGGCTTTATCCACCTCAAGACCTTTACTAGAAACCTTATGCCTGAGAATAATGCCCTGTTGCACCATAAAGTGACATTTCTCCCAATTGAGAACCAGATTGGTCTCAACACACCTCTTGAGAAGGTGTTCAAGATTTTGCAAGCATTCATCAAAAGAATCACCAAATACAGAGAAGTCGTCCATGAACACCTCCATATTCTAGCCAATCATATCAGAAAAGATGGCCATCATACATCTCTGAAATGTGGATGGTGCACCACACAGACCTAAGAAACTCGTCTGAAAGCGAAAGTACCAAATGGACAAGTGAAGGTAGTCTTCTCCTGATCTTCTAGAGCGATACAAATCTGATTGTAACCCGAATAGCCATCCAAAAGATAGTAGTACTATTGACCAGCCAATCTATCAAGCATCTGGTCAATGAAAGGAAAATGAAAGCGATCCTTCCTAGTGGCCTTGTTCAGCTTCCTGAAGTCCATGCAAACTCTCCACCCTGTGACTGTTCGTGTAGGAATAAGCTCATTCTTCTCATTTTCTACCACAGTAATTCCACATTTCTTTGGCATACATTGAACTGGGCTCACCCATGAACTGTCAAAAATAGGATAGATGATCCCTGCATCTAGCTACTTAAGAATTTCCTTCTTCACTACTTCCTTCATGATCGGATTAAGTCTTCTTTGCTGCTCAACCGTAGGCTTGCTACCTTCCTCTAGAAAAATTTTATGCATGCAATAAGAAGGGTTGATTCCCTTGATATTTGTTATAGTCCAACCAATTTCCGATTTGAACTCTCTTAGAATCCTCAGAAGCTTTTTCTCGTAACTACCTGAAAGGTCAGATGCAATAATAACAGGCAAAGTAGATGCATACCTAAAAACACATACCTCAAATGCTCCGGTAGAGGCTTAAGCTCAAGAGTGGGAGCTTCCTCAATAGATGGCTTGAGGCGTTCAGGATCTTTGTTCAATTCCTCCATTCCAAGAGATTCAAAAGGCATATCAATCTTCCTCTTCCAGGGAGAAGCATTCAAATATTATAACTATTCTTCACCTTTGTCATCTTCACTATCTGAATTTCCCAATAAGGCTTTTTCTAAGGCATCGGTCCTTAGCAATTGATCAAGTTCTGAAGTAACCACAGAATCGACCAACTCCATATTTAAGCACTCCTTATTTTCTGTAGGGAAATTCATAGCATTGAACACATTAAAAGTTACATTCTGATCCAGCACTCGCTTTGTGAGATCACATTTCTACACATCTATCAAGATTCGGCTAGTCGCCAAGAAAGGTCTTCCCAAAATTATGGGAATCTTCTTATCCTCCTCGAAATCAAGAATGACGAAATCAGCAGGGAAGATGAGTTTTTCAACCTTGACCAAGACATCCTCCACAATACCTCACGGATATGTAATAGAATGGTCCGCCAATTGCAAGGTCATATAAGTTGGTTTTGGATCGGGTAAGTCCAACTGGTTGAAGATTGACAAAGGCATCAGATTGATGCTAGCTCCCAAGTCACATAAGCATCTGTCAAAAGACACTTTTCCAATAGTACACGGAATAGTGAAGCTTCCTGGATCCTTAAGCTTTGGAGGAAACTTCTGTTGCAGCACAGCACTGTATTCCTCCGTGAGAGAGACTGTCTCTAAATCATCTAGCTTCACTTTTCGAGAGAGAATACCTTTCATAAACTTTGCGTAACTAGGAATTTGCTCAAGAGCCTCAGCGAAAGGTATGTTGATATGAAGCTTCTTGAACACCTTCAGAAACTTCTCAAATTGCTTGTCCAACTTTTTCTTCTACAGCCGCTTAGGAAAAGGCGGTGGAGGATAGATCTATTTCTCCTCTGTATTACCCTCAGGAGGAGTGTACTGAACAGTAGTCTTCCTTGGTTCCACTTCTACTTCCTGCTGCTCTACTTCTTTCTTAGTCCCAACTTCTTCAGTCAACACTTGAGTTTGTTCGGGATTCGCAACCTTTCCAGACCTCAAAGTGATTGCCTTTACCTGCTCCTTAGCTTCCCTCTTTCTTGGCATTTCAGTGTCACTAGGTAGTGTACCAGGCTGATGATTTAGCAAGGCATTGGCAATTTGCCCAATTTGATTTTCCAAGGTCTTGATAGAAACAACTTGACTCTTGCACATAAGCTTCAACTCCTCTAATTTAGACTTTTCATTAGCTTGTTGCAACTGAAGTTGCTGTCTTGGTGCATAATGCAGTTACTGAAAACAAGGGGGTTGTACCGCTTAACTGGATAGTGCTGATAAGGCTGTTGAACTGCATTCTGAGCGTTGCTCTAACTGAAATTAGGATGATTACAGTTGTTGGGATGATAAGTGGCTGGCACAGGTTGCTGCGAACGCTGAAAGTTGCTCACGAACTGAGCTGATTCACTAGAAATTACACACTGATCAGTCTTATGGGCACCAGCACAAATCTCACAGATACTAGTAATTTGATAAACCCCATAATTAGCCAAAGTGTCCACCTTCATCGTCAAAGCCTTAAGTTGGGCAGTTATAGCAGTTGCTGCATCCAATTCCAGAATTCCTTCTACTTTTCCCTGAGTCAGTCTCTAGGAAGGATTCTGGTACTCATTAGTAGCCATTAGTTCAATCAAATTATAAGCTTCATCATAGTTCTTAGCCCACAAGACACCTCCTGATGCTGCATCAAGCATGGGTCTAGAAGTAGCACCTCAATCCATAATAGAAATAGTTAATAATCATCCAATCAGGCATGCCATGGTATGGGAACTTCCTTAGCATCTCCTTATATCGATCCCAAGCCTCACACAGAGATTCTCCAGTTTGTTGAGCAAACTGGGTAAGAGCATTCCTGATTGCAGCAGTCTTCTCCATAGGGAAGAATTTAGTGAGAAACTTTTGAGCAAGATCTTCCCAAGTGGTGATAGACCCTGCTGGTAGAGAATGTAATCAGCACTTAGCTTTGTCCCTCAGAGAGAATGGGAAGAGTCGTAGCTTGATAGCATCTTCAGTCACATCATTGAACTTGAAAGTGTCGCAGATCTCGATGAAATCCCTGATGTGCATGTCGGGGTCTTCAGTAGGAAAACCCCCAAACTGAACTGAGTTTTGTATCATCTGAATCGTGTTTGACTTGATCTCAAAAGTGTTAGCCCTGATGGCTGGTCTGATGATGCTTGACTGCATGTCATTGATCTTAGGCTGAGAATAGTCCATCAAAGCCTTAGGATTTTCTGCTTGATCACCCATCTCTACTAAAACTGGTTCCTCGACTGTCTCTTCGTCTTTTACCTTCTTTTCTTCTTTAAAAACTTCCTTTTGAACCACCACAACTTCTTCCTCGGCTTTATCCAGTGTTCTCTTACGAGTACGCGAACGCGTATGCATACACCCTCGCTAGAGTACCTGAAATAAGACAAGGAAACAAATAAGTAACAATGTCCGAATCAATGAACTTTAACGACTACTGATGGAAAACACATAAACTAAAAATTAACACTGCAGTCCCCGGCAGCGGCGCCAAAAACTTGTTAGTCGTTAAACACACGCTAATAATACACGCAAGTATACGCGTTCGCAAGTAGTATAAGATGTAAATCAGATTCGTTCCCATAGAGACTGGCTTGGCTAACTAATTAATTTATGCACTTAAGCAACAATGTATGGTTATTATTCAATGCTAAAATGATAACAAATTGAGGTTGTTTATAACTAAGAATTAAACTAACAATTATAACTAAGGAAATAAGATTGAGTGAATTAATATATATGACAAACATGGGATTCTAACTTCATTAAATACTTCATTCAATAGCCTTTTCATTCTTAACCTTAGCATGTAATGGTGATGACACTAATCAGATAACACGAAAATGATAAAAGCCAACTTTCGTTGCACGAATCATACTACCAGACATCCATAAAAGAGATAGAAGATGAATAGAGACCATTTATATTGAGACCCTATATGGGTATAGAATTTGACAACATAACGGTTTAAGCACAAGTTATCTATCTCGATTACATAGGGCAAGTAAGATGGTTAAAATTACATACTAATCATGCATAACAAATACATGAACCTATGCTAGCATGGCAAGTTCTAAATCCTTAAATTCACTTTGGCTTCATTAAGAATTAACACACTATCTTATAAGTTCGCGACACTCATAAGACGAATACGCCCAACCAATACTAGGTTATCATACAATCACCAAACACTAAGGCATCAAAACAAATTAACTAAAGAAATCCATAAATAAATCTGCTAGAACCCCACGATAATGATTAGCCCATAATCGGACTCATCATCAACATGGGTTCTGATGAAAGCATGGTATAATAAATATAGTCTTTATAACGAATAATCAAACAAAGTTAACACAAGAGTATAAGTTTAACAAAAAAAGAAACGAGCATCCAAGATTACACTCAAAACAAAGATTCACAAGAATAAACTAGATCGTCTTCGCCTTTGTTGAATTGTGCTATAGGTCTCTTGTCATCTTCTCCTTAGCTCTGATATGTCTCTCACTTGATATATTATGAAAAACGACCTAAAGTTGTTTATATAGCATCCCCATGTAATGTAGAAGTCTTTCTCTCAAAAGCCAAGTAGAAACAGGATTCTGCTATCTCGACACAGTGCAGCCGTGTGCTTGATCAGCGCGGGCGCGCTGGCTCTCTGATGTTTGGGCGCGACCGCGCGCTTGATCAGCGCGGGCGCGCTGAGCTTCTGCCAGAACTTTGACTTCTTCTTTCTCTTGCATATTTGAGCCGGTCTTTGCGAGCTTTATTACTTGGACACCATTCTAACACCATATTAACATCAAATCAATGCTAATTTACCTGATTTTCAGATTAATGCCTGAAATGCAAAAATACTAGAAAACACATTAAAACACCAATAACTTGAGTACAAATACACAAATTCAAAGCTTTACGGTGTGTAATAAAGTGTCATAAATGCCACTCAACATACCCCCAAACTTGAATCGATACTTGTCCTCAAGCATAAATAGACTTAAAAAATAAGAAATAAAATGCATGAATGCAACGATCCCCATAGAATAACTAAACCAATCAACAAGCAATACCTCAGCAAACACAGTTATTCATATAAAGATCTACCAAGCCTCATAAATTAATCTACAACCCAAAGACGTTCGTGTGTGCAACTGCTTATAGATATACTATCGCACCTAGATCAACAATCATGCCTACTTATCAAAGCAATCACAAGTTTATAAATAAAATAAAAGTTAGACTCAAAATAACTTATAACACTTCAATTCTTATATCAGAGTTTAACATGGATTCACGCTTTTATTTACAACAAAACAACACAAATATGCTTATTTGACCGTTCAATGAGTGAGGTCCACAAAAGACTAATACAATAGTACCCATGTAGCGAGCGTTAGGTTAGCGGATCCCAGACTTTAAAAGCCTTAGGTCACTAGGCACAAAGTCCCCTAATAACTTAATAACTCGAGTACTAAAGAGCCCACTCGTGATCAATTATACATAACACTTTTTTTTATTTTTTAAAGTTTTTTCTTTCTTTTTTTCTTTTTTTTTCAAATTTCTGAACAAGTGTGTTTCGCTCCATCTCGCTCAACCCTAAACTACTCATATAAATATGAGATGGCTACTAGCCATTTGACACCTAGCCACAATAACTAGCAATAAAATCCAATTTTCTCCAATTTTTTAAATCTCCATGCTAATTTATTATTAAGAGAATATCCTAAATTCTAAATATAAACAAGCGATTAAACCTCGACAAACAAATAAACCATAACCATGATCTAGCACTCTAGAAACCTATAAGACTTAGTGAAATACAATTGTGTCTAGCATGCAAATTAATTCGATAAGACTTAACATCACTAAATACGACATCACTACACTAGCATCAATATCCCAGATTAATCAGAAAAATCATCTAAGGGATCATGTTATTATGCAAATGCATGCAACTTTATGAACAAATTATCATAAAAACTACCAAAAATAAAAAACTACTACATGGCAAAATATGCAAAACTATATGCACTAAACTATCATGAATATGCAAACTAAATGCGACTCACACAAACATATTCCTTTAACTACTACCCCCAAACTTAAAATATTCAATGTCCTCAGTGAAGGTAATAGTAAGGAATCAGGCATACCTACTGTGAATCAGAATCATCACCCTCAACGGGTGGAGTGCCAGGTGTGTCAGGAGGCGGATACTTGGAATCCTCACAAAATACTGGCCACTGGATGTCAACACCGGTGGCTCTAAAAGCTGCCCCAAGTGCCTGGGTGAGATCATGTGTAAACTGACTATGGATGTCGTGCATCGCATCCATCCTCCTCGTTAGACGCCTATACTGCGTCGAACTCAAACCAACTCCAACATCTGCTCCAGCCTCCTCATGTTGTTGCTGCGACGAACCAGCCTCCTCTCCTAACTGAGCTCTCCAAGCTGCTTCACGGGCCTGCGAAGAACCTCCCGCAATAGTCTGATCCATGGGAACACCACCTGGAAGATGAGTATATGAATAACCAAGCCCCTTAGGATCGGGCTTCCCTCCATACCACTCATGCATGCTCAACAATATAGAATGTCGATAGGAGCACTGGGAAGCCGCAGCTGCTCATGTGCGGGCCAATGAACACCAACTGCCACGCACAGCTTCGTCACTACGGACGTATAAGGTATAGCACCTGTGGTACCTCCTCGCAAGAACCTCAAAATCCCCTGATAAATAACCATCCCAAATCAATGTAATCGCCCTAAAGAATACCCCATAGCAGACGAGCACGCTCCACAGTAATCTCATGCATATGCGAAGATGGCATGATGTTAGCACAAATAAACGAGTTTCAAGCCCGTGCAAACCTGTTCATGCACAACGGTGAGAACGTGGAGTAATCACTAGTGCCCCTCTTGAACTTTCAGTGAGTTTTAGGCGCACACAGAGTCGCAACGATCAGATCCAAGTCGAAGTCCTCGGGAGTCTTATCGTTCTAAGTGTCCTGATCGGGCTTCTTCACAGGCTGCTCAATCACCCTCCTAATGGCATCAGCATTGTACTTTACAGTCATCCCCCTAACCATCGCGAAGCCATTCTTCTCCGCCTTAGCGTTAACATAAAACTCCCGCACAACACTCATGGGCACAGCATCGGGAGCCTCACAAAAAGGAACCCAACCCATCTCAAGAATCATCTCCAACAGCTTACCATCCTTTCCTGATGGCAGAAAAGCTCGCTCCTTAGCAATAGGCTTCGAGAGAAGCCTCGTGTACTCCTCTTCAGCCTCAAAGGTAGAAAACCTTGGCCTCACACCACCCACAAATGAAGAATCGGTGGTGATGCTGCCAACTTGCGTTCTTTGTCTCTTGGGTGCCATTGAGATTGAATAAGAGAGAACAAAAACTAAGTGTTTGAGAGAGATTTGTTTTTGAGAATTTGTGAAGTGGTGGAGAAGTTTGTGTATAAGTGTGTGTATTTATAGGTGATGAGATGAGAATTAGATATGGAATAGATGTGGGAATTGATTATGGGAATCGTAGAAATAATGGGTTTGATTTGGAGAGGGAAATTTGGGATGTGGAAGAGTATAATTCGGTTTGAAATTGATTTTATAGTTAAAATTCCGAAATTCCCTTAAAAACTATTGTCTTTATTTTTTTTCGGACGAGACCCGGCGCGGGCGCGTGTTCGGACATCGCGGGCGCGCTCACCTTCTGGAAAACCAGTGCGGCCGAACGCTAGATCAGCGCGAGCGTGCTTACCTTCTGGAAAAACAGCGCGGCCGCGCGTTGGATCAGCGCGGCCGTGCGCCGGATCAGCACGGGCGCGCTTGGTTACTGAAGTTGGCCCTAAATTTTTTTCTTTTTCTGATTTTTTTTATGTTTTTCTCCTTTTTTCTTGCTTCCTTTAACTACTAATGTACAAACTTGGGTTGCCTCCCAAGAAGCGCTTCTTTTACATCGCTAGCTCAACGTAGAACCTTGAGCTCAAACGGACAATAGAACGGCACTAACCACCTCGCGGTTTGCCGTGTCACCATAGTAATGCTTAAACCTCTGACTATTTACCTTGAATGCTTGGCCCGGATCACTTTCAAAAATTTCCACCGCTCCATGCGGAAACACAATTTTGATTAAAGGGCCCTGACCACCTTGACTTCAACTTTCCAGGAAAAAGACGGAGACGAGAGTTGAACAAAAGAACTTGTTGCCCCGGCATAAATAATTTGAGCACTAGACCCAGATCATGCCACCTCTTGACTTTCTCCTTGTATATTTTGTTGTTCTCATAAGCTTGAATTCGAAACTCGTCGAGTTCATTCAATTGAAACATCCTCTTCTTTCCAGCTTCATCCAAGTTAAGATTCAATTTCTTCAAAGCCCAATATGCCTTATGCTCAAGCTCCACAGGAAAATGACACCCCTTACCATAAACAACCTGAAACGGCAACATTCCCAATGGAGTCTTATATGTTGTTCTATACGCCCAAACAGGTTCATCAAGCTTCAAAGACCAATCTTTCCTTGATGGACACATAACTTTCTCTAAAATGCGCTTGACCTCTCTATTAGACACCTCAGCTTGACCATTTGTCTGAGGATAATAAGCCGTAGCAATGCGATGATTCACATTATACCTTTTCATCGTAGCAGTAAACTTGCGATTACAAAAATGCGACCCCTCATCACTGATTATGACTCTTGGAGTTCCAAACCTTGTGAATATCTGCTTGTGAAAAAAATTAAGCACCACTTTCGCATCGTTCGTTGGCAACGCTTTAACTTCAACCCATTTTGACACATAATCAACTGCCAACAAGATGTACTGATTGTTACAAGATGAGACAAATTTCCCCATGAAGTCAATTCCCCAAACATCGAAGACCTCACCCTTGAGAAGCACATTAAGAGGCATCTCGTCCCTCCTAGACATATTATTCACACGTTGACATCGATCACATTTCAAAACGAATTGATGAGCATCTTTAAACAAGGTTGGAAAAAAGAAACCTGCTTGTAGAATACGAGCTGCTGTCTTTTCTCCACCATAATGTCCTTCATAAGCCGTTGAGTGGAAATCTCACAAGATCCCCCCGTTTCGCTGTAAGGAATACATCTCATGATGATTTGGTCAGCTCCTTGTCAAAAAAGAACGGTTCATCCCATATATACCACTTTACTTCATTTAGAAACTTCTTCCTTTGAGCATAAGATAAGTCGGGAGGCATGATATTACTCACAAGGTAGTGCACAATGTCTTCAATCCACGGTTCTTCTTCTTGCACTCCAAACAGCTGCTCGTCGGGAAAAGACTCATTTATCAATGTCTTATCCAATAAAGTAGCCTTAGGGTTCTCTAAACGCGAGAGATGATCAGCGACTTGATTTCCAGTCCCCTTTATGTCCTTGATCTCTAGTTCAAATTCTTGAAGCAAAAGAACCCATCTAAGCAATCTAAGCTTCGAGTCCTTCTTTGAGAAGAGATAACGAATTGTAGCGTGATCGGTGAAAACTGTCACCTTAGTCCCAAGTAGATAAGATCAAAATTTCTCAAAACCATAGATAATAGCCAAAAGTTCTTTATCCGTAGTAGTGTAATTCAGTTGAGCACCAGTTAGGGTCTTGCTAGCATAGTAGACCATATTAAATATGTTGTTCTTCCTTTTCCCAAGAACTACTCCAACTGCATAGTCACTTACATCGCACATCATCTCAAAAGGTTCATTCCAATCAGGTTTAGTTATGACAGATGCTGTGATTAAACTCTTCTTCAATGTCTCAAAAGCTGCAAGGCACTCGTCAAACTTGAAAGGGATATCCTTCTCTAGCAAACTACACAATGGCTTCGAAATCTTAGAGAAGTCTTTGATGAAACGCCTATAGAAACCATCATGGCCGAGAAAACTGCGAATTCCTTTAACACAAATAGGTGGAGGAAGATTCTCAATGACCCCCACTTTGGCTTTGTCCACCTCAAGACCTTTACTAGAAACCTTATGCCAGAGAATAATGCCATGTTGCACCTAAAGTGACATTTCTCCCAATTGAGAACCAGATTGGTCTCAACACACCTCTTGAGAACGTGTTCAAGATTTTACAAGCATTCATCAAAAGAATCGCCAAATAGAGAGAAGTCGTCCATGAACACCTCCACATTCTGGCCAATCATATCAGAAAAGATGGCCATCATACATCTCTGAAATGTGGCTGGTGCACCACACAGGCCTAAGAAACTCGTCTGAAGGCGAAAGTACCAAATTGACAAGTGAAGGTAGTCTTCTCCTGATCTTCTAGAGCGATACAAATCTGATTGTAACCCGAATAGCCATCCAGAAGACAGTAGTACTCATGACCAGCCAATCTATCGAGCATCTAGTCAATGAAGGGAAAAGGGAAGTGATCCTTCCTAGTGGCCTTGTTCAGCTTCTGATAATTCATGCAAACTCTCCACCCCGTGACTGTTTGTGTAGGAATAAGCTCATTCTTCTCATTTGCTACCACAGTAATTCCACCTTTCTTTGGTACACATTGAACTGGGCTCACCCATGAACTGTCAAAAATAGGATAGATCATCCATGCATCTAGCCACTTAAGAATTTCCTTCTTCACTACTTCCTTCATGATCGGATTAAGTCTTCTTTGCTGCTCGACCGTAGGCTTGCTACCTTCCTCTAGTAAAATTTTATGTATGCAATAAGAAGGGTTGATTCCCTTGATATCTGTTATAGTCCAACCAATTGCCGATTTAAACTTTCTCAGAATCCTCAAAAGCTTTTTCTCGTAACTACCTGAAAGGTCAGATGTAATAATAACAGGAAAAGTAGATGCATCACCTAAAAACACATACCTCAAATGCTCAGGTAGAGGCTTAAGCTCAAGAGTGGGAGCTTCCTCAATAGTTGGCTTGAGGCGTTTAGGAGCTTTATTCAATTCCTCCATTCCAAGAGATTCAAAAGGCATATCAATCTTCCTCTTCCAGGGAGAATCATTCAAATATTGTAATTGTTCTTCACCTTTGTCATCTTCAATATCAGAATTTCCCAATAAGGCTTTTTTAAGGCATCGGTCCTTAGCAATTGATCAAGTTTTGAAGTAACCACAGAATCGACCAACTCCATCTTTAAGCACTCCTCATTTTCTGTAGGGAATTTCACAGCATTGAACACATTAAAAGTTATATCCTGATTTAGCACTCGCATTGTGAACTCACCCTTCTGCACATCTATCAAGATTCGGCCAGTCGCCAAGAAAGGTCTTCCCAAAATTATGGGAATCTTCTTATCCTCCTCGAAATCAAGAATGACGAAATCAGCAGGGAAGATGAGTTTATCAACCTTGACCAAGACATCCTCCACAATAACTCGCGAATATGTAATAGAACGGTCGGCCAATTGCAAGGTCATATAAGTTGGTTTTGGATCGGGTAAGTCCAACTGGTTGAAGATTGACAAAGGCATCAAATTGATGCTAGCTCCCAAGTCATATAAGCATCTGTCAAAAGACATTTTTCCAATAGTACATGGAATAGTGAAGCTTCCTGGATCCTTAAGCTTTGGAGGTAACTTTGGTTGCAGCACAACACTGCATTCCTCCGTGAGAGAGACTGTCTCTAAATCATCTAGCTTCACTTTCCGAGAGAGAATACCTTTCATAAACTTTGCGTAACTAGGCATCTGCTCAAGAGCCTCAGTGAAAGGTATGTTGATATGAAGTTTCTTGAACACCTCCAGAAACTTCTCAAATTACTTGTCCAGCTTTACCTTTTGTAGCCGCTTAGGAAAAGGCGGTGGAGGATAGATCGGTTTCTCCTCTGTATTACCCTCAGGAGGAGTGTGCTCAACAGTAGTTTTCCTTGTTTCCACTTCTACTTCCTGTTGCTCTACTTCTTTCTCAGTCCCAGCTTCTTCAGTCAAAACTTGAGTTTGTTCGGGATTCACAACCTTTCCAGACCTGAAAGTGATTGCATTTACCTGCTCCTTAGCTTCCCTCTTTCCTGGCATTTCAGTGTCACTAGGTAGTGTACCGGGCTAACGATTTAGCAAGGCATTGGCAATTTTCCCAATTTGATTTTCCAAGGTCTTGATAGAAACAGCTTGACTCTTGCACATAACCTTCAACTCCTCTAATTCAGACTTTTCATTAGCTTGTTACAGCTGAAGTTGCTGTCTTGGTGCATAATGCGGTTGCTAAAAATAAGGGGGTTGTACTCTTTAGCTAGATACTGCTGATAAGGCTGTTGAACCGCATTATGAGCGTTGCTCCAATTGAAATTAGGATGATTGCGGTTGTTGGGATGATAAGTGGCTGGCACAGGTTACTGCGAACGCTGAAAGTTACTCATGAACTGAGCTGATTCACTGGAAATTGCACACTGATCAGTCTCATGGGCACCAGCATAAAGCTCACAGACACTAGCGATTTAATTAACCCCATAATTAGCCAAAGTGTCCACTTTCATCGTCAAAGCCTTAAGTTGGGCAGCTATAGTAGTTGCTGCATCCACTCTAGAATTCCTTCTACTTTTCCCTGAGTCAGTCTCTGGGAAGGATTCTGGTACTCATTGGCAGCCATCTGTTCAATCAATTCATAAGCTTCATCGTAGTTCTTAGCCCACAAGGCTCCTCCTGATGCTGCATCAAGCATGGGTCTAGAAGTAGCACCCAATCCATTATAGAAACAGTTAATAATCATCCAATCAGGCATGCCATGGTATGGGCACTTTCTTAGCATCTCCTTATATCGATCCCAAGCCTTACACAGAGATTCTCCCATTTGCTGAGCAAACTGGGTAAGAGCATTCCTGATTGCAGCAATCTTCGCCGTAGGGAAGAATTTAGTGAGAAACTTTTGAGCAAGATCTTTCCAAGTGGTGATAGACCCTTTTGTAGAGAATGTAACCAACACTTAGCTTTTTCCCTCAGAGAGAATGGGAAGAGTCGCAACTTGATAGCACCTTCAGTCACATCATTGAACTTGAAAGTGTCGCAGATTTTGATGAAATCCCTAATGTGCATGTTGGGGTCTTCAGTAGGAGAACCCCCAAACTGAACTGAGTTCTGTATCATCTAAATTGTGCTTGACTTGATCTCAAAAGTGTTAGCCCTAATGGCTGGTCTGATGATGCTTGACTGCATGTCATTGATCTTAGGCTGAGAATAGTCCATCAAAGCCTTAGGATTTTCTGCTTGATCACCCATCTCTACTAAAACTGGTTCCTCGACTTTCTCTTCTTCTTCTACCTTCTTTTCTTCTTCAAAAACTTCCTTTCGAACCACCACAACTTCTTCCTCGGCTTTATCCAGTGTTCTCTTACGAGTACGTGAACGCGTATGCATACACCCTTGCTAGAGTACCTGAAATAAGAAAAGGAAACAAATAAGTAATAATGTCCGAGTCAATGACCTTTAACGACCACTGATGGAAAACACATAAACTAAAAATTAACACTGCAGTCCCCGACAGCGGCGCCAAAAACTTGTTAGTTGCTAAACACGCGCTAATAATACACGCAAGTATACGCATTCGCAAGTAGTATAAGATGTAAATCAGATTCATTCCCACAGAGACTGGCTTGGCTAACTAATTAATTTATGCACTTAAGCAACAATGTATGGTTATTATTCAATGCTAAGACGATAACAAATTGAGGTTGTTTATAACTAAGAATTAAACTAACAATTATAACTAAGGGAATAAGATTGAGTGAATTAATATATATGATAAACATGGGATTCTAACTTCATTAAATACTTTATTCAATAGCCTTTTCGTTCTTAACCTTAGCATGTAATGGTGATGACACTAATCCGATAACACGAAAATGATAAACGCCAACTTTCGTTGCACGAATATCATACTACCAGACATCCACAAAAGAGATAGAAGCTGAATAGACACCAATTATATTGAGACCCTATATGTCTATAGAATTTGACAACATAACGGTTTAGGCACAAGTTATCTATCTTGATTACATAGGGCAAGTAAGATGGTTAAAATTACCTACTAATCATGCATAACAAATACATGAACCTATGCTAGCATGACAAGTTCTAAATCCTTAAATTCACTTTCGCTTCATTAAGAATTAACACACTATCTTATAAGTTCGCGATATAAGTTCGCGACGCTCATAAGACAAATACGCCCAACCAATACTAGGTTATCATACAATTACCACACACTAAGGCATCGAAAAAAATTAACTAAAGAAATCTATAAATAAATCCGCTAGAACCCCACGATAATGATTAGCCCATAATCGGTTTCTAAGCTTGCTATGGATGGTTATAATATTTGTTCGGATCGTAATGTTTCTATTATGATTAATAAACAAATTATATGTTCTCGTACATTGCAAGACAATTTATATATAATTAATTCTAGTCAACCTGCACTGTAACTACAATATAGGGAATTGAAAAACACATCTTCTACCTCTACTAACAGAAATGAACCTTCTAATTTGAAACACACATATCTTTGGCACTTGAGATTGGGTTATATTAACTTGAAGAGGATTTAAAGACTGGTAGTAGACGGGCCTTTAAGCTCATTGGAAGTGGAGCCATTTCCAGTTTGTGAAACCTGCTTGGAAGGTGACTAATAGGTTTTTCAAGGCAAAGGGGAATAGAGCCAAAGATGTGTTAGAATTATTTCACACTGATTTATGTGGACCCATGAATATCCACATAAGAGGTGGTTATGAGTATTTCATCACATTCATTGACGATTATTCTAGATATGGGTATGTTTATTTGTTACGCCGTAAGTCTGAGTGTTTTGAGAAGTTCAAAGAGTACAAAGCTAAAACAGAGAAGTGACTTAATATCAAATCACTATAATCAGATCATGGTGGCGAATAATTTGTTGGAGAATTTAGGGAATATTTATCAGAAAATGGGTAAGAATCACAGTTAACTGCACCAGGCACACCCTATCAAAACGGTGTAGCAGAGAGAAGGAACATGACTATTTTAGAGAGTCTTAGATCAATGATGAGTTATTCGGATTAACCCAAGTCATTTTGAGGACATGCCTTATAAATAACAGCTTATCTTCTGAACCTAGTACCTTCTAAATCGATTCCTAAAATCTCCTTAGATTGTGGACCGAGGACAAACCGAGTCTAAGACATATTTAGATATGGGGTTGTCCAGCACATGTGCTGAACAAGAACGCGACTAAGTTAGAATGTTGTACAGAAGTAAGGCTGTTTGTAGGCTACCACATGGGAATGAAAGGTTATTTATTTTATAGTCTGAAGAATCGGGATGTCATTGTTAGCACCGGTGCTAGATTCTTAGATCAAGACTATATAATGAATCACAAACCCATGAGTAGTGTCGTTTTGGAGGAACTAGTGGGAGGGACTGATAATACCCAGAAACCTATAGTACAAGTAGAATAACCACAACAAAATGAACAACCTGTCACTAATACCGCACCAGTGCCTCATCGTAGTGGGAGGGTTGTTCAACAGCCTGATAGATTCATATTTTTAGGAGAGTCTTCGGACTTGGTCTCTGGTAAACATGATGATGATCCCCTGATATACGAAGATGCAATGCAAGAAAAAGATGCAGATCTTTGGCAAAAGGCAATGGAATCTGAGATGGAATCAATGTATTCTAATCAGGTCTGGGAGCTCGTGGAACCACCCAAAGGTATAAAACCTATTGGATGTAAGTGGATCTACAAGAAAAAAGAGGGGATTAGATAAAAAGGTGAAAGCCTGGAAAGCAAGACTTATTGCGAAAGGGTATACTCAGAAAGAAGGTATCAATTATGAGGAAACCTTTTCTCCAGTTGTCATGCTTGAGTCAATCTGTATTCTTTTATCTATAGCAGCTCATCTTGATTATGAGATTTGGCAAATGGATGTCAAGATAACTTTCCTTAATGGAAGTCTTGAAGAAACCATCTATATGCAGCAACCAGAGGGATTCATTAAGGAAGGCCAAGAGCATCTTGTATGTAAGCTGAAGAGGTCTATTTATGGACTTAAACAAGCTTCTAGGTATTAGAACATTCATTTTGATTAGGAAGTCCAGTCATATGGATTTGATCAAAGTCCAAGTGAAGCATGCGTGTATAAGAGATGTGACGGAAATATGGTGGCTTTTCTAGTGCTATATGTTGATGACATTTTACTCATTGGAAACAATGTTAAGATGTTGTCTTCAATAAACGCATGGTTGTTGAAACAATTTGAAATGAAGGACTTGAGTGAAGCAGCATACATCCTTGGGATCAAAGTTATAAGGGGTCGTAAGAAAATAATGTTGGCTTTATCTCAGGAGCCCTACATAGATGACGTATTAGCTCATTTTAACATGCAGGACTCTAAAAAGGGTAATTTACCTTTCAGACATGGAGTTTCTCTATCAAAGAGTCAGTGCCCTTTGACACATAAGGAGATAGAGAACATGAAGGAAGTTCTTTATGCTTCATCAGGTAGAAGCTTAATGTATGCTATGTTATGTACGAGGCATGCTATCTGTTTTTCCGTGGCAATGGTTAGCCGATACCAGTAAAACCCAGGATAGGAACATTGGAGTGTAGTAAAAACAATACTCAAGTACCTGCGTAGGACTAAGGAGTATATGCTACTTTACAAGTCCTCAGATTTTTTGCCTCTGGGATATACCGATTCAGATTTCCAGCCAAATAAAGATAAGAGAATGTCCACCTCGAAATATTTTTTTACTTTGGGAGGTGGAGCCGTAATATGGAGGAGTGTGAAGAAGAAATGCATTGTAGACTCAACCATGGAAGCCGAGTATGTGGCAGCCTCTGAGGCAGCCAAAGAGGCTATATGGTTCCGAAACTTCTTGCTGGATTTGGATGTAGTTCCTAATTTGCCACGACAAATCATGATTTATTGTGATAATACTGGTGCTGTTGCAAATATCATGGAGCCACGGGCCCATAAGGCAGCAAAACACATAGAGCGTAAGTATCACCTCTCACGGCAGTTCGTTAAGCGAGGTGATATTATTGTGGCTGATATAGCATCAAAGGATAACCGGGAAGATCCTTTCACAAAGAGCTTACCAACTAAGGCTTTTCAGGAGCACGTGGAAGCGATATGATTCAGATACTTGGTCACATAGTTATATAGTTGGTATTGGATTGCTTGTAACAAACATTGATATACTCAAAGAATAGCTTGGGTATAAGTGGGAGATTGTTAGGGTTTATACTGAACTATTCGTTTGAAGTATCTACTATTATAATAATCATTTGAGAATCTTGAATGCATGTTTTCATATTGTCTGTATATTATATATTGTAGACAATCTAGTATCAAATGGGATAGCAGAAGAATAGATTGTCAAACTCCTTATATAATATAATAAAGGTTCACAGTCTAAGTGGTGTTAGACAAACCACTGGAACGGCTGAAGTATTATTTAAGAATAGTATATCTTGACTATTGAATAAAACTTGTATACCTTTGTATATATTGAACATGATCAAAATAGTAGAATAATTGTTTCTTTTATTCTGACAATAAAGAAGAACTAAGATTCTATGATATTAATATTGCTTAGGTTCTTAATCCGAATATAGTGATTGATACTTGTATTTAATGCACATGCCTTAATTTATACATTAAGTAATTTATTTTAAATTGTGAATTATGTATTGGGCAATGATATTATATACAGAGTGGGATATTAACTATAAAGGGAAACTGTGTCCGAAAAATATATTTGGGTGATGATGTCCTCTTGAAAGCTCATAAAGATAATTATATTTTAGTCTTGCAGACAAATTTTTTCTTGCATAATTATAAGGTTGAGTGGATGATTAAGGATAAAAGATATTGATTATATTAATTGTCAGAAATTAATTTACTTAATGGACATGCGATATCTTAAACATGGGGAATTTAATAAGCAATTAATATGGGAGCCGAATTAAATGATTAATTTACAGAATTAGGAAAGGTAGTACAAATATTAATTTTTTAGTGGATTGAATTAAATTTTTAATGACATTGGGCGTGACCCATAATGTCATTGGAAGGCCCGACCTAATGGTCCTTGATCCCTACTATAGCCTATAAATATTCTCATTCTCCTAAAGCTAGGGAAAGACACATAAAACAAAATCAAATCATAAGGGGTGAGAAAGGCAGCCGTTTTTCTCAAGGTGCTAGCTAGGGTTCTAGATTTTCGGAGCTTTAAGGAGAGGCACACCTTGGGAGATCGAAACCCACACTTCGTCCAAGAATAATCAGGGTATATAGTAGAAGACGTGGACTTGAATCGCTTGCGTCGTAGCGATTAAGGTTAATATTCTGTTCATACTCTTTTAGATATATCATAAAACGCTGGGCCAAGATTCTATTGTTCCAACAGAGATGGGTCTTGTAGGAAGCTAAATGAGGGTTGAGAATATCAAGTTTTTAATCATAACCTCCAAAATGGAAATTAACAGAGAATGAAGAAGTCGGTGCTTCAGAGATTGAATTCATTATTTGGTGGACCAGATGAGGAGTGTATTGCTCTCGGTTTGGATAACATCACATATACAGATTTTTTTCTTGCCTCAATATATATATATTTTTTTGTGGACAAGATTGGAAGCCTTGGCATTGAAACATGATTATCCTTTCTAAGGCTCTCGCCCTGGTAAAACTAGATTTAAGGGTTGAAAAAGATAGTTACTGCGGTATTATACCGCAATACGGGGGGGGGTAAAAATGTAATTTGTGCGTACTGCGCTATTATACCGCAGTATGGGGAAAAATTTAAATTAGGACTGTTGGATGGATCATTCAACAATTGGGAAATCATTTGTTACGAAAATTGTCCCTGGTAAATGGTTGCCAAGGACCAGGTTTTCGAGTTACCTTTGACCCCTAAGGTAACATTCCTTTTGCCCTGCTGCAACCTTGAATTTTGTGTTACAATAGGTTTCAAAGGTAACACCAATATATGTCTATAGTATCACAGTATACATGTTACCTTTACACTTAGAATTTGTAAAAAAAAATGGGCCCCACATGTAAGGCCACACTGGGCCCCACATGTGGGTCACCAAATCATTATAACAATATTTTTCCTACTATAACAGTTTTTTAATAATTTGTATTATATTATACTAATTTGTTTGTAATATTGAAGTACCTAATCTAACATATTTCTAAAAAAAAATTGACATGATTTGTTTGTAAATTGAACATGCCATAAACCTGTTTTTCATACAAGTCAATAAAATAAACAATTCAAACCACCAAACTTCAAATCACTACAAACCCCCGCCAAATACTACATGATTAAATAGACAGAGTTTAAGCGAAAATTTCATCTGCGCTCTTGGGTGTCATCTGCAGCTTGTCTTGGTCTTGCAACAGTTTTTCTTTATCCAGTTTCTCGAGTTCCTTTTGTACATCTCAGTAAATATATTAGGCTCTTCTATAATTGCCATCTCTCCCTCCAGCAACCAGAAGCCCATATAGATCAATACTGAAAAAAGTAAAGTGGTCATCCAAATGCACATAACAAAAGCTACTATTAAAATCTTTGCCTGGACATTAATATAATCAAAAAGGAAAAACTTTGCGTGGACATTATTAAAATCAGAAAAGAATGATATCTATTGACAACCATTTAGAGAATTTCAAAATCTCAACAAATGCGGAATATTTCCGATGTCTGTAAAGATCTGTTGAACATCACAAGTATGCACAAAATCGAAGGAGACAGGAACTTAGACTCTTATGCATCAAATAATCCTACCAATCGAGAAGCATGAGACAATTATCCACATCAGAAGAAAGACACTCATAGTATGCCCAATCAACATATTATGGACGCAACTGATACAATCAAACTAATAAGTAGTTCCTGAGAAAATATATTGATGTATAGATGTAACTACAAACGGTAAAGATTTCTTACAATGTATTAAGCACCATTCATCAACCCATTACCAGAAAGGGTAGCACCAAGATTCGAAGAAATATCCTTAATACATGTCATAACAAGTAAATATCCCAGATATTCTACTTTACTGACTATCAACAAATTCAGCTACAAGATTATCAACAAATTCAGTTATAGATACTTCTCTAACAGATATAGATGAATCACAGAACCTGTCTTCAACTGCTGAATGGACATGCTTATCACGCAAAACTTCTGGATCAGCTTCAACAATAATACTAACCTGCTCTCACGAAATAAGGGAAGCAAGTACATTAAATTTCTTGCAAAAAATAGTAAATAATACTATAACAAGTGGTCTGGTAATGCTTAAAGGGACTAGAAAGTTGGGTACACTCTACTTACAGCTCTTAATGCCTTGGCACAAATCACCGGAGAGTTCTCCCTTAAACTTGCCTGAAGTCAAGTAAACAGTACATATTAGCAGGAATATAATCTACTGGTAATCAAGATGCAACAAAAAATAAACTGACCAGAAGCATTTGAAGAATTTTATCAAACCCTCTGGAGAAAGAATTGTTTTGACCCATGGCTAAAGTCATCTTTTTTACTGAATTCCTTTTCAATACAGAAGAAACAGTCTTGCATTCTCGCACAAGTGCTCTTGATTTCAGTCGAGCAAGAAAGAAGAATAACTTTTGTTGGAAAGTCAGGTCGTCTTTGTACCACAAGCAAAGATAAAACCTGCACATTAAAAATCAGCATGTTCAGCAAAAATAGTCAACCGGGCTCAGAATCCTGGAGGTGTTTTGTTTTAATAAAAAACTAATTTGTTAATGTGCGAAAAAACAGGTCTTGGCATAAGAATATACTGGAAAATATTAAGGTCCCGCTAAAAATGCCCACCATCGGGTAATGAGGTGCATATCAACTGAAGCACCAGCATCCTGGAGATAATTCAGAAGCATCTGCTGAACAATCTCCATCTTGGTAGGGGTTTCGAAGCTTTGGTATTCCTTTTGCCATCAGTCTTGTACTGTGATTTACAATATGACTGTAACGCAAGAAGTTGGTCCATGCAAGCACGAAACTGACAGTCCCAACTGCCGATGGATATTTCATCTTCTCTTAATCCCACACAGTCTACATGAAATAATCTCCGACAGCCTTGGCATACAACCAAAGACTTCCCGGTCTTTGCACCCAAGCAAACAGAACATGCATCTTTCGGATAGCTCTGACTCATATCATCATTCATAAACTCTTTCACAATCCAAAAATTTTCCCTCCTATATAGAACAGCATCCTGTTTCAACCTGGCGGCAACTGTACCTAGGAGTTCAATTGTCATCGAACGAGCAGCAATATCCTTGGATTATAGACATATAATTACACAGAGTCGGCACATTGAATTTTAGTACTAATTACAGTCAAGCAAACCTCAATATCATATCAAGAACTTGCACAATATGCAAAACATAAAATAAGTCAACAAGGGTTTCAGTAACCAAATATGAGATCAGGTATGGCCATAGAAAGATTAACATATCTTGTGCCAAACAAATATCGCATAACTAACGACATTTGATCCAATTCAATCACAAAAATAAAAGCAACAATACGGCCGGCAGCATCAACACATCAATTCAAATCTACACACACAATATATATATACCTGGACCATCAATAACACTTAACTGATTCTTAATAACAGCTGGAAGTGGAAGATGTCGTCGCCGTTTAACGACCAGTGACCGGTGGTTTAGCGGCGGAGATGTCGTCGCCGTTTGCTGAAACTTCAGTAGGAGCCATTAGATCTTCGCGAATTGAAAATTGGTTAAAAAAATTAGATCGATTTCTACGGCTTTGTGTTTTGTGTTTTGTGGTTGTGCTTCATACGCACAACACAGCTCTAAATCAATATCACAAAAACCTCTATAATAACACAAAATCAGAGAGAGACAGAGAGGGGTAGTACCTTAAAGTAGAATTTGTCCCCAATTCCAATTAAAAATCATAACTCGGATCTATGAGATTTTGCTAATCTAATCATCAATCCGTGAATTAGTGTTTTAGGATGATTCAACTCCTAGTTCAATTGGAAGCTGAGAGAGAGTGTGTGGGAGAACCACAGAGAGAAAGAGATGTTTAGAATTAGAGGGTGTAAAATTTTGACAAAAAACTGCGGCTTCTCCAAAAAACTGCCGCCTTCTCAAAAAATTTGAGCCTACTTTAGCCCACCTGATGGAGAGCCCAAAGAGAGCCCAAATAATTATATGTTAATTTTGTTTTTTTTTAATTTTCAATAAAATTTTAAGTTTAAATAAGGTTCAAATTTTTTATTAATAAAAAATTATTATTATTAATTAGTACAGTTCAAAAAAATTTAAAATATATTATTTTATCAATTTTAGCTAATATTAATATTATTACTTTATTATATTATCAAAATTGATTAATTTTCAAGTTAAATAACTATATATATTTAATTGTTCGTAAAATGTTAATTTTTTATTTATTAACACCCTATTGTAACATAAATTTCCAAATGTTACTTGTATGTAACACTTTGAAACTATAGCAACATATTATAAAGGCTACGGTAACATCAAAAGTACTACGTTGCGGTAGGCTAAGATGAGCATACCTAAGGTAACATAATTTTATAACATGCATGATTAAACCATTGCGATAGGCCATCTATGGTGTAGTGGCCCATCCTCAAGTTTTGTTGATCAAATTCTCAGCCATATTTTTCGTACGATTTGCATACCAATTAATAACCCCTTTCTTCTTGCTTATATAGGAAATCGAAGGGGGGGACTTATATAGGAAATCGAAGGGGGGGACTACAGCATCTAGAACTATAAAATATAAAAAGAATTTCAAGGAATCAAGATGGGGATATTAGCATTGTACGACTCTCATTTTTTTACCTATTTTTAGGGCACCAAAATCACCTAATCTAGTACTTTTATCGTTGTCATATTTGCTATTAAAATCATAGTATTTTTTTCTACAACTAGCTTTTGACCAATCTACAGTGATAAAATGGTCATAGATCCTTTCATATTTTTTTCTCTATCTAGTTTGTTACATGAAAATGATTTACAATTTGGAACAGTCATCATTTTTCACATTATCACCATCAAAATCACTGAAGGTATAATGATATATCACCCAAGGAAATTACAAGTCTACCCTTACAAAAAGTAACGAGGTGAGCGGTTTTTTTGACGGAGTCAGAGGGTGAGTTATAATTTTGACGGAGTCAGAGGGTGATGTGTATTAATGATCAAGTATATCCATGTGTGTTTATTAAAATATCTCAAACTCGTTTTGTTATTATTGTTATATATGTGGATGATCGTAATATTGTAGGTACTTCTAAAGTTATTACTAACGCTGTTAATTATTTGAAAAATGAGTTTGAGATAAAGGTCCTTGGAAAGATAAAATTTTGTTTAGGCATACATGTGGAACACTTATCCTCAGGAATACTTATCCATTAATTAACCTATATAGAAAAGGTTCTTGATCATTTCTATATAGACAAATCTCATCCACTAACACCACCAATGGTTGTTTGGTCGCTTGAAGTTGAAAAAGATCCATTATGGACCATAAAAGAGGATGAAGATGCTCTTGGACCCGAAGTTCCATATCTCAGTGAATTGGCGCTCTTATGTATCTTGCAAACAACACACGACTCGATATTGCATTTACAGTCAATCTCTTGGCAAGATTCAGTTCTAATCTGAATAAAAGGCATTGAAATGGGGTTAAACATATATTTAGATATCTTCGTGGAATAATTGATCTTGGCTTATTCTTTCCAAATAACTTGAAATCGCAGATGGTTGGATACGCGGATGCTGTGTACATGTCAGATCCACATTGTGAACGATCACAAATAGGTTACTTATTCACATATTATGGGACTGCTATATCCTGGAAATCTACAAAACAAATTATGGCTACAACTTCATAAAATTACGCAAAATTACTAGCAAACCATGATGCAAGTAGGGAATGTGTATGGCTATGATCCATCATCCAACATATTCGACAATCGTGTGGATTATCAAATATCACAGATAGTCCTACAGTTATTTTTGAGGATAATTCGGCTTGCATTAAACAACTAATGGAAGGGTACATCAAAGAAGATCGAACAAAACATATCTTACCAAAATTCTTCTACACTCATGAATTATAAGAAAATGGTGACATTAAAGTGCAACAAGTTCGCTCAAGTGATAATTTAACGGATATACTTATAAATTGACTACCTATATCAACATTTGAAAAGTTGAGAAATAATATCGGAACGCGAAGTTTGAATAACTTGCGAAACCACGATGTCAACATGTGAAATGTTTTATTCAGGGGGAGACCGTAATCTTTTTCCTTCGTTAAGGTTTTTATTTCACATGGTTTTTCCTTGCAAGGTTTTAATGAGGTAGTTTTTTCTCGGTAATAAAATCGCATTTAAAAATCAAGGGGGAGTGTTATAATATGATAATGATTGTCAAAACTTAATCAAGAAGACTCATAAAGCTTATCGAGGAAGTCTCTCAAAGATTATTGAGGAAGACTTGTGAAACTTCTTAGAGAATAAACTTAATAAGAAAGAATTGTAAAACTTATTAAGGAAAACTTAAGAAACTTAATAGTGAAGAACTGCGATACTTATCAAAGAAGAATTATATAGCTTCCTTAGTAAGACTTGTCAACCAAACTATATAAATAAGACCTTCAATTATTGAAATAAAATATACTAAAACATATTGAAATATAATACTCTCTTCAACTTTTACTCTCTCTATATGTGCAATTATTAAGCCATACATTATCTAGTAACTAGAGACTTATGCCCGCGATACGCACACTTATTATTGACATTTTAGAAATGTAAAATAAATCACCACCCTTCTAATTATGTTATCGGACAAAACACATATAGATGCACCGTACTCCTTCTTATAAATGAAAGGAATCACAAAACTATATCTGAAATGATCATCCTCTTAATTATGTTAACGAACAATTAAAAAACATATTTGTTATGGATAAAAAACTAAGGTTATTATTTGCTGTATTTATTACTAAGATTCGGGAGCTCAAGGCCTTTAATGGCTGCTCTCGTGCTACGTGGCTCGATCTGCCTTTACGAGATGCCTACGTATCTCTGTGAATTAGAGAATCAAGCCAAAAAATGTAGTTCTGATTTGTGGGGTGAGACCCCTTATATAGATGTTGGGAGTCCTTGAATTGGACTTGGTATAGGAGACCTGGTGGACAAGTCTCATAATTAGAATAGACTTAGGAGTCCTAGGAAGTAGGAAGCTGATTCCTTATCCTTTTAGGTCCCCTTGAGGCTAATCTATAAGGATTTATATCCTTATCGGGACTCTTCTCAATAGCTGATTTTTCTCTTATTAATTAATTACGAAATTAATTAATAATTAGGGCTTTTAGGCCTTTTTTATTCCACCAGGCCTGATCTGGTCCGTCAGGCTTAACCTTTCTGGTCTGAATATCATACATCTTCTTATTGGGCCTAGCAGCCCATTAATCATAAAATCAGGACTTATTTATCCCTATCATTTGGCCCCCAACTTTTGGGAAACATTGATTAGGTTTCGCAGAAGTTAAATCTATTTGTTCCCTTACAGGGTTTCATTTTTGTGTAAAGTGTGGAGCGACCTATACATTTACAATAAATCTTCCTTTTATTCAGGAATCATCTTAATTTCCAGGAATTTTTCCCTAATTTTCTGGAATTTTCCTTAATTTTCTGGATTTTTCCTTAATTTACTGGGATTTATCCTTAATTTCTGGATTTTCCCTAATTTCTGGGATTTTCCTTTAATTTTTTGGATTTATTCCTTATTTCTGAAAATATTAACATTTTTCAGAAAATATTTAAGGAATTTCCTTATTTTTCTGGATTTTTTCCCTAATTTCTGGGATTTATCCTTTAATTTTCTGGATTTATTCCTTATTTCTGAAAATATTAACATTTTTCAGAAAATATTTATGGAATTTCCTTATTTTTCTGGATTTTTTCCCTAATTTCTGGGATTTATCCTTTAATTTTCTGGATTTATTCCTTATTTCTGAAAATATTAACATTTTTCAGAAAATATTTAAGGAATTTCCTTATTTTTCTGGATTTTTTCCCTAATTTCTGGGATTTATCCTTTAATTTTCTGGATTTATTCCTTATTTCTGAAAATATTAACATTTTTCAGAAAATATTTAAGGAATTTCCTTATTTTTCTGGATTTTTTCCCTAATTTCTGGGATTATCCTTTAATTTTCTGGATTTATTCCTTATTTCTGAAAATATTAACATTTTTCAGAAAATATTTAAGGAATTTCCTTATTTTTCTGGATTTTTTCCCTAATTTCTGGGATTTATCCTTTAATTTTCTGGATTTATTCCTTATTTCTGAAAATATTAACATTTTTCAGAAAATATTTATGGAATTTCCTTATTTTTCTGGATTTTTTCCCTAATTTTTGGGATTTATCCTTTAATTTTCTGGATTTATTCCTTATTTCTGAAAATATTAACATTTTTCAGAAAATATTTAAGGAATTTCCTTATTTTTCTTGATTTTTTCCCTAATTTCTGGGATTTATCCTTTAATTTTCTGGATTTATTCCTTATTTCTGAAAATATTAACATTTTTCAGAAAATATTTAAGGAATTTCCTTATTTTTCTGGATTTTTTCCCTAATTTCTGGGATTATCCTTTAATATTCTGGATTTATTCCTTATTTCTGAAAATATTAACATTTTTCAGAAAATATTTAAGGAATTTCCTTATTTTTCTGGATTTTTTCCCTAATTTCTGGGATTTATCCTTTAATTTTCTGGATTTATTCCTTATTTCTGAAAATATTAACATTTTTCAGAAAATATTTAAGGAATTTCCTTATTTTTATAATTAAATGATCAGAAAAACAGAACTTTTGCTGCTAATACATCCTAGGCGTTGTTGATCCACGCCTAGGAGACAGTTTCCTAACAACGTCTAGGAAACTTGCGTCCTGGGCGTTGTTGGAGGCTGATGCTTCCTGGGCGTTGTTGATCCACGCCTAGGAGACGGTTTCCTAACAACGTCTAGGAAACTTGCGTCCTGGGCGTTGTTGGAGGCTGATGCATTCATAGATCCTAGACGTCGTGCACCCACGCCTAGGAGCCACACTTCTAACAACGGCTAGGGACGATGCATCCTGGGCGTTTGTTGAGGACAGATGCTTCCTGGGCGTTGTTGTACCACGCCTAGGAGCCACACTTCTAACAACGTCTAGGAAACTTGCGTCCTGGGCGTTGTTGGAGACAGATGCTTCCTGGGCGTTGTTGTATCACGCCTAGGAGCCACACTTCTAACAACGGCTAGGGACGATGCATCCTGGGCGTTTGTTGAGGACAGATGCTTCCTGGGCGTTGTTGTACCACGCCTAGGAGCCACACTTCTAACAACGTCTAGGAAACTTGCGTCCTGGGCGTTGTTGAGGCTGTTCGAGCCTTGATTCATTGATTTTAAATCTTTTCAAAATTCAAATCTTATGGGCTTCCCGCCTTTTTCTTAGGCCCAGGCCCGTTTGTGCATCTTTGAGCTCCTCTATATAAGAGGTGAAGTGTGAGTTCATTTCTCACACTTTACTTTCACAAAAATTTCTAAACTTCAACTCTGCAATTAGTCTCTCAAGAATCGCCACCTCCAAGCGATTTCCGGCTTTCTACTCCGCCGCTTTCTGGGCTTATTTTGAAGATTCCGTTTGAATCTTCATCTTCTTTACTCACTTTCAAGAGCTTCCTGGGTTTTTGTCTTCATCCATGGCGGATTCTGATTCATCTCACTCCCATGTCCCCCAAGCTGTTGCCCGTCCCTCTAGGGCCAGCGGAGGTAAAAAATCTCTTGTACATTCCTCAGTTATTTCTCTTAGGGATCTTTTAACCGAATTTGGGCAAGCCTTTCCTAACATGTTACACTTAGATGCATATAATTATCCTTCTTGATTTGGTCCAGATCAAGTAGGTACCATAGCCCGCCTTTTTGGCATTTCTCACCCTTATAGGGCCGAGGCTCCAGGCCCAAATGATAGGGCCTGCTACCCAAAACCTGGGGCCATTCGGGTCTATAAGGAAACCTTCTATGCTGGTTTTCGCCTACCTCCTCATCCTTTTGTTTTTCGCCTTTTGGATGAGGCCCGAGTCTGTCCGACCCAACTCACACCCAACTCTTGGCGTTTTATTCACTGTTATATGGCCCAATCTCGTAAACACGGTTTTGAGCCAAATGTTTGTGTCTTTCGTTATTTATTTAAATTTGTAAATGCTTCTGAGGACCAAGGATGGGTCAAAATAGTTCATAGATCCTTGGCTCATTCCTGCTTTATTTCTGGCACCAATCCCGACTCGTATCCAACATGGAAGAGTGAGTGGTTTTATATATTTCTGGATTCCGAGGAGGGTTGGGACCATTTTTTCAGGCCCAACTTCTCAAAAAGTATAGACGGGTCTTTAAGAGACCTAAAATTGGGGATAGATGAGGATGCGGCCATCAAGGCCATTACTGCTGATAACTTGCATCATTGCGCTCTCATCCTTTTAGAGGGTAATTTGCAAGGTTTAGGTCTAAGTGACCTTGGTCCCGAGGGTATTTCTTTCCCCTTTTTGTTCCATTTCCTCCATTCTCTATTTGTCCTTTTTCTTACGTGCTCGTATTTGCCTGCAGCTAGGGCCGCTTTGGACACGATCTTCAAGAAGCGGGAGGCCCGTGCCGCCAAGGGCTCTGCTATTGAGACCCACCGCGACAAGCGGGTTAGGATTGGTGACAGCCCTTCAGTCACGGTTCAGGAGGCCGTCCCTACCTTTTTATCCCAGAGGCCTCCTAGCCTTGATGAAGATACCTCTCCCTTCACCGTCACTTGGGGCCTTCAGAGGAGGGACACGGTGGTAGGGAGTTCCGAGGCTGCCGCCGTTTGGTCTCAGAGTGTGATCACGCCTCGTGACAGGGCTGAGATCGTAGAGTCTTCTGATGACCTACAGATTGAGCGTCTGGGTGCTCAGGCCGTGGCTTCTGTAAGCCTCTTCCTTTTTTAACTGTTTTTTTTTATTACTTACTGTACTTTGATATGTTCGTGCAGATGAATACCTATCTCCAGGCTGCCCTTCACAATTTGAAGGATGTGAGGACCAGCCTAACTATTGCTGAGAGGGACAGGGATAGGTACCTCAAGGCTTCCGAGGCCAACTTCACTCGTTTCCGTGAGGTAGAGAAGGAGCTGGCGGACGAGAAGGAGAAAGTTCGTAAGCTGGAGCTGGATGCTCAAAGGGCCCGAGCTGAGGTGATAGCTGAGTATAAGGCATCTCAGGACTTTCAGGATGTCCTAAATGCTGAGTACGATGCTAACTTCCCGGAGACCTTTTCTAGCTGTTGGGAGCAGATAGTAGAGGAGATTGGGAAGAAGATTCCGGAGGTGACTCTCACTGCCTATCCAGTCCCTGATATTCCTGGGAAAGAGCCTCTTCTTGATGATATCCCTCTTTCTCCTATTCTTGCTTCTTCTGCTGAGGCCGAAGCTGTTTCTCCTCGAGGTGCTGATCCTGTTCCAGTTCCTTATTCTGCTGTCGATGAAGGAAACATCGATGATGACTTCTTCAAGGATCTTTGAGTATTTTGTTTTTCTTGTTTGGCCCATTGTGACTTTCTATGTATTGACTTAATCGTATTCAGAACTTATTACCCTTCGGGGCTTATATTCTATATGTTGCTTTTCTTGGCTCTTTCTGTTTTGACTTTACAATCTTAATATGCATTTGAATCTGAAACATCCTTAGATTGAAATAATTTCAAACTCTTTAATATGAAGTCTGGTTTTTTAAAACATTACATAGCATGGGTTCGACCCTAATTAATAATAACTAGACAAAGTAAATTCTACTGGAATATAAAATCCTACGCAAGCAAAGCTTCCAGGTGCTTTTAAACCTACTTGTCATAATGACAAGTGAGAATCGTACTTCGTCTATCTTACACGTAGTAAACCTTCAGGTTTTGTGCATGCCAGGTCCTCGGGACTTCAAAACCATCCATAGTTTCCAGCTTGTAGGTTCCTCTACCCTGAACGCTCTTGACTCTGTACGGCCCTTCCCAATTTGGGGCTAGCTTTCCTTTCTGTCCGACACCAGAAGCCTCTATTTTTCTCAAGACTAGATCACCTTGTTTAAAAAACCTTTCTTTAACCCTTTGGTTGTAGTAGAATGAAGCCTTTTTCTGATATTCTACTATCTTTGCATGTGCCGTATCTCGTACTTCATCGATCAGATCCAGGGCTAACCTCTGCCCTTCCTCATTTTCTTCTGCATTGAAAGCCTGAATCCTTGGAGAGGAATGTGATATCTCTACTGGAACTACTGCTTCCGCCCCATACGCCAACATGAAGGGAGTTGCTCCTGTCGTAACTCTACAGGTAGTCCTATAGGCCCATAATATGGGAAGTATCTCATCCACCCAATTATTTCTTGACTTCTCGATCCTTTTCTTTAATCCATCCAGGATTATTCGATTTGCTACTTCTGCTTGCCCATTAGCTTGTGGGTGAGCCACAGAGGTGAACCGTAACTCAATTTCATTTTCTTCACAATACTTCTTGAATTCCTCGTTGTTGAATTGTGTTCCATTGTCAGTGACGAGGATACGGGGAATTCCATATCGGCACATAATGTTTTCCCACAGGAATTGTGCAACCTGCTTAGTTGTGATTTTGGCCAAGGGCTTGGCTTCAATCCACCTAGTGAAATAATCAATGGCTACAATCAGAAACTTCCTTTGTGCTGTGGCCATAGGGAAAGGCCCTAGAATATCCATCCCCCACATAGCAAAGGGGATTGGGGAGTTGATAGAGGTCAGCATCTCGGGGGGTTGTCTAACAACTGGTGCATGCTTCTGACAGCGATCACACTTCTTCACATATTCTTTGGCATCAGCCATCATTTCTGGCCAATAGAAGCCTAAACGGGTTATCTTATGAGCCAAGGCCCTGCCCCCCAGGTGTTGCCCACAAATACCTTCATGTACTTCCTCAAGAGCCAAGCGTGCCTCATCGGGCCTGAGACACCTTAAGTAAGGAACCACGAAAGATCTTTTATACAGAATCCCATCTATCAAAGAGTACCTTAGTGCTCGAATAGTTAACTTCCGTGCTTCAGTTGCATCACTTGGCAACCAACCGGTCTGAATGTGAGCCTTAATAGGATCAATCCATGACGTCCCCAGGCCTATGGGAGCCACAAGCTTAACATCTATGCTTCGTGTCTTCAATACACGGAAGTATACACTTCCTGAACTTTCTTCTATCTCAGATGAAGCAAACTTTGATAGCGCATCTGCCTTAGCATTTTCTTCCCTTGGAATGTGTTCAACATGGCATTCATTAAATTGAGTCATCACAGCCCTTACTAGGCGTACATACTTAGCCATCGTATCATCCCTTGCCTCAAATTCTCCCTTTACCTGGGATATGATCAGCTTCGAGTCTCCACGGACCTTTAAGTTTTTGACTCTAAGTGTCCCAGCTAGACCAAGGCCAGCAATCAGGGCTTCATACTCTGCCTCATTGTTTGTGGTTGGGAAGTCTAGCTTCATAGTATACTCAATTAAGAATCCATCAGGGCTTTGCAAAACCAATCCTGCTCCACTGGAGTTTTTTTTGATGCCCCATCAAAATAGAGAACCCAATATTCTTTATCATCCTTCTCTTTGTCCCCATTGTCGACTCCCTTGTCTTGAGGTATGGTATCTTCCTGCCCCCCGACTTCTTGGTTGGGTATGGTACATTCCACCA